>NW_024429237.1:844204-999460 GCF_017639785.1 Mesocricetus auratus | reverse complement strand
TTCTGGTCACTCTTTCACCTTCGTTGTCAGTCACTGTTGAATGCTGAGGTTGTCCAGCATCAACCCCCTACCCCAGATCCTCCTTATTCTAATCTACTGCAGGCTGAGGAGCAACTGCTACTCCAACACATTAACACAATGCAGGAACATTATTAGCATGTGCATTGGGTCCAATTCCACATTTTATCAGACATTAAAATGCAAAACCAGAGGCTGGGAAGATGGCTTAGCAATTTAAAGAACTTACTGCTCTTGCAGGGGATCTGGGTTCAGTTTCCAGTACCACATCTCACAATTACATGTAACCATATGTGGTGGTTTGAATAGGAATGGCCCTCATAGACTCATGTGTTTGGCTGCTTGGCCCATAGGGAGTGGCACTATTAGGAGGTATGGCTTTCTGGAGTAGGTGTGGCTTTGTTAGAGAAAGTGTGTCACTGTGGGGGTGGGCTTTGAGGTCTCAGATGCCTAAGCCCAGGCTCAGTGGCACACAGTTCTTTTGTGGCTGCCTACAGATCAAGATGCAGAACTCTCAGCTCCTTCTCCATCACCATGTCTGCCTGCATGCTGTCATGGTTTCCACCATGATGATAATGGACTAAACCTCTGAAATGGTGAAGCCAGCCCCAATTAAATGCTTTCCTTTATAAGAGTTGCAGTGGTCATGGTGTCTCTTGACAGCAATAGAAACCCAAACTAAGATACTGTGGTTCCAGGGGATCCATGACATTAACTTTGAGCATATTCTGGTACCAGCTTATATGATGCACATAAATTCATTCTTCCACATACATGACCAATTTTAGGTCCTCTGCACTTCTGTACAAAAGGCCATAGGACATTAATAGGCTGTGAGCCAGAAAATAGAAACTGCTCTACTAGAACAAAGGCCTCAGTCGTGTCATTAAAACCCTTGAGTTTAGACGGAGAATATTAAAATTAAGTGCTGGTCAAACAACAAACTCAATCACTGAAAGGTAAGAAAAAAATCATTAAAAAAACCCTAAGTTCTGTCTGTCTCTAGACTAACAATGACACATTAGTGTCAAAAATCCCAAGTTCCCTTAAACCTCCTTACTAGCTATAATTTGAAAAGTTGTATCCACACTAAACATGCTGTTAATCCAAGCAAAACATAAAAGAAAAAGGGCCACACTCTATTTCTCTTACCACTACCACCGTAACCCTCCACCCTAGAAGCTAAGCTAGCTTCTAACTCCCAGGCTCATGAGATAGATCCTCTTAGCTCCCCAGTAAGCAGAACTTCAGGCAAATGCTCCCCCACTCTGATCTACTCAAACTATTTCATCTTGGTTTCTGACTAGAATTTGAACTCACTCTCTTATCTTTATTCCCATTATTAATCTGCAGGAGCCTCCCACAGGTGACAAAACCGCATGAGGCTGAGAGGCATGTGACAGTAGCCTTCTGATAATTTTTATAGAAGGTAAATTGTCATAGCTCCATGAAGGATTAAAGAAACGGGAGGAAAGTCTGGATCCTGCCCTGAGGAGCCCCTGGGTGCTAGTTCACTGGATCCCTGAGACCCACTTTGTGAAAGAAACATCTGACAAACAGAGCTTCAGTTCTGATGTGTGTCTGTGAAGCAAAACCTGACTGTCTCGGAAAAGCACAGGGTACATCCTCTCCTTAGAGCCCACACTGCTGTAACAGTACTGAGAAAGAAGCTCAGAGGACAGGCTTGCTGGTGCATGCCTGGCATGTAGAGAGGCTGAAGCAGGAAGATCACAGGTTCCAGCTCAGCCTTGGCGACACAGTGATACTATCTCAGAGAAAGAAAAATCAGGTGGTGATGGTGGTGCCTGTAAATGCCAGCACTTGGGAGACTGAAGCAAAATAACTGGTGCGGGTTCAAGATCATCCTGGGCTCCAAACCAATATCTTGTTTCAATAAGTAAATAAAAATGAAAACAAAAACCTTTAGCTGGCAGGAAGTCGACAGTGTTCAGAAGGTAGTATGAAGTGCAAGCTAGAAGGCTGCGGGGGGGCCTGAAGGCAACCAAGCACTGCCATCTTTAGCCTCTGAGGTGACAGGGAGCATGGGAGACAGCGGCTGCAGTCACACATACCTTAGCCACATTAGAGATTACGATTCTAGGAAAGATATGGGCACTCATATTCCAACAAAATCCCCAGTACACAGGCTCTGTTTAGTTTACTAAACCCTATTATCAATTTTCACATGCACACACATACACAGTGCTATTTAATCTTAACAACTGTATGGGTTTGGTATAAACATTATTTCAAACACTTGAACCCAAAGCTTATGAGATATATACCAGGCCTGTAATCCCATCTACTTTGGAGACTGAGGCAGAAGAATCATGAACTCAAAGCCTGCCTACACTACAGAGTGAGCTCAGGTCCAGCCTGGGCAATGTAGTAAGAATCTGTCTCACATAAAAAGTGTGAAAAAGAGGGCTGAGGCTACAGCTTAGTGGTGGGGGGACTTGTGCAAAGCCCTGGGTTTGGTCCCTATATGGTGGGGTCAAAAGTTTATCAGACAAGGTTTAAAAAAATCAGTAACTAAAGACTGATCCAAAGACACATTGATGATGTGCCATCCCATTTCTAACTGTGTACAATGAGGTATTCAGATGGCTGGAATACTACTTCCTGTAGCCCTTTCTCAGCCATTGAACTTTAAGGTCAGTGTGAGGAAGAATCCCATCTTAAGTTCTTCTGTAATCAAAGACTGATAGAATGGGGGGATTAATTATATAAGGATAAGTGGATCTAAATCACAAATAAGTAAGACTGCTATAGAAACAGGAGGAAAGAACGCTTTAGAGAATCATAGTTCCTAAACACATCAGGAGAGAAACAGCTCTTCGCAACCTCCCTCCTTCCAACACTTTAGATGACAGAACTCTTCCCACAAGATGAAAACCAACCCATTGGGTCTCCAGAAATGTACCTTCCCTAGAAGATGGGAAATAATATTTCAAAATCCTAGTCACTGTCCTCCAACCCCCAGCCCTTGAAATGGCCTTTACCTTCTATGGGGGAGGTTTTCAGTCTAGCGCAGATGTCTTGTACACCTCCATAGTGGGCATGGATCTGGGTGACTGCATCAGCCCCACGAAGCTCCATGAGCTTTCTCAGGTCCATTAATGTGCAGCCAAACTCCCCTTCACATCTCTCAGATACCGAGCTGCCTGGCAAGCTATGTCCTGATGGGTTCGTCATTTTGCCTGTGGTTATGAGACTCAAACAGAGAAAATGTTTCCCTCCAACTGATCACTGTCTTCCAGCTGGGGATGTTTACCCAGTGTAGCAGTTTTGCTCGGCAGGAGGTTTCTCGATCGAAGTTGCTACAGTTCAGCTCTGCTCTCGGAGAGTGGAGAACCGAGTGTAACAACTCCGCTCTGCCAAGGGAAGGTTTCCCCGGCAAAAGTGTTACAGCCCTGATCCCTCTTCTCTGCCAACCGCCACCTCTACTCCACCAACGGTCGCCTCCGCCTTGGAAGGAAACAGCACCGGCCAAGCTGAACATACACAGGATTTATAGGGATTCTTGGGGGCGGGGTGAGTTTTTCCAGGATAGGGATTGGTCGATTTCAATGCTGACCTCTGATTGGCTAGAGCTCTGCTCGGGGATTGGTTAGTTTTCTGCACAGGGTTAGGATCAGATTTGGCTCTAGTTTCAGAGCCAAAGTGTGTTTCTTTCTCTGGTCCTTTTTAGCCTTTTGGCTCCAATTTTAGGGCCAGGGTGCATTTCTTTCACTGACTCTGATTCCAGGGACAAAGTGTGTTCCTTTGGCACTGGTTTCAGGGTCAGGGTACATTTCTTTGGTTCTGGTCGCAGGGCCAAAGTGTGTTTCTTTGGCTCTGCCCAGGGTGTGTTTCTTTGACTGGTCCCTTTTCCCTACACAGATAGGGGTTAAATCGACAATATCTTGTGCAACCAGCTTCAGAATAGCTCTCCACTCTCGGCTCTCAGCTCTCTACTCTCCGGGGAGCCGAGCTGAACTGTAGCAACTTCGCCAGAGAAACCTCCTGCCGAGCAAAACTGCTACACTGGGTGAACATTCCCAGCTGGAAGACCCTGTCCTGCAGGAGCAGAGCCGATACACTGGGGAAGCCTTTCCCTGAGGCTGGGATGTAAGCTGCTAAGCTTACTGCAACCCGTGGTGGTCCTTGGCTCTCGAGCTCCAGGATACCTTTCCACCTGATCTGTGTAACACTCAGTGTTCTGTGACTCCCGAGTGCCAGAACACCTGGCCCATCCCAATTCTACCGAAATGCCTACACAGAGTAGATAAGTTCCTAGCTTAGACTACTTGCCCATATAAAAGTGTAAACAGGATGAGCATGTTACCATGGAGGCAACCTTAGCAACAACCAGCATTGCGATGGTAGAGCCGCGTTGTCAGGAGGAAGAGGAGGGCTCCCTGGATGAGGATGACAGCTAGGTCTCTGGACTAGAGATGCAAAAAAAGACAAAAAGAAACAACTAGAACAGCCATGAGGATGCAGAATCTGCAAGGTACTCTCCAGCACAAGGGTTTAAATGGCAGTTGGTGTCTGAACAGAGCTGCCAGCTGAGGCCTAAGCTGGGTGGCCAGACTCATGGGAGGCCCTGGGCGAGCCTGTCAACTGCTAGGGAAGAGACTTTATCTCAGAAACACCATCTTCAAGTCTCACTTCTTCCAAAACAAAGCATACAAAGTAACTTAAGAAACTTGCATATAAAAGGCTACTGCCCCTAAAGTCCCTCCCACTCCCCAGGCAATAACTGATTATAGGATGCTTTAGCCTGGTTTTACCTGTAAGATGAGAGAAGAATCAGAAAATGAATCTAGGTCCATGGGGGCAGGAGGATGGCTTGTCCACACACCACCCGCTCCTATGTGCCATACTCTTCCCTGTACACAGACATTTACAAACCAGGAAGAAGGGCTGAGAAAAGGCCCCTTAAAAACATTCAGCCTTCAGTGGTATGAAAATGTGGCAAACTATGGCTATTATCTGACACCAGATTTTGGTCTTAGGGCTAAGTCCTCCCAGCAGCTTTCCATGGTAATGAAAGACTAAAATGTTCTGGCAGTTTATGATACAAGGTGGAATAATTTTTTTCCTATAAAAGGCAGATGGGCCTCTGAGAAGATAGTAAGTCTGAAGGCTACGAGTGTTCAGGTTTCTCCAATGCAGGAGAGATAAGTTCAGCCTGTGTACAGGCCCTAACAGCCATCGGTGTGAGGAAGCAACCCCGGAGGGTCTCATGTTAGCATAGCGACACATCAGAGAGCGAGAGGCAGGCATTTCTCCGTCATCGAGAAGGATGTTACCCGGAGCACACGCTGGCTGAGTGTGTGGGCACAGCTAAGTGTAAGTAAGCAGGGCTGAAGGTGACACAGGGACTGAGCTGAGCCCTACATGTCAGCTGCTCCAATGTGAGGGGCTCTCACTGAACGTAGCACCCAAACATGGAGGGCACATGGTAAACACCCATCCTGTAATTGGGTTATGCCGCCAGGGGCTGGCAAGGCACTCCAACTGGCTGGGTAATAAAGATGCCATTCTTGCTTCCAGAAGGTGAACAAAACTCAAGAGTCATCAGATAAAGACTTGGTTCCTGTTGATCAAAGCCACTGCTAATCCCAACCACCCCTGCTTCAGGCAGGTTCCTCTGGCATGGAGGTTGTTACACCCCTCCCTCAGCTAGCATGCCCTGTCAGTCTTCTCAATACTCTGACTTACAGCAGGTAAGCAAGCAGGGACTCCTGGGAAACGTGGTCTGAAAAGGGCCGGAGGCAGTGGGTCTAAGTCCCTCTCTCAGACTGATGTAGAAGCAGGGCCAACACTAGTAGTCCCTTCCTATTCGAATCCTGTGGAAAGGAGAATTGAGGATGGTACAAGAAAGGGAGCATGCATTCACATAACTGTGCTGCCATAATTGCCCAATTTTGTTATTAATTATTTCTGTTAATTTCTTACTGCATCTATCGTGTGTGTGTGTGTGTGTGTACACGTGCGAACACCTGCACTTGTGTGCACACACAGGTATATGCATATGTTTGCATGTATACGTGTTGCTTAGAGGACAGAGGTAACTTTGTGCCAGGGTCTCTCATTGATCTACAACTCCCCAGTTAGACTAGGCTGGCCAACCAGCAACCTCCAGAGATCCTCTTGTCTTTGCCTACCCAGAACTGGGATTACAAGCACATGCCACCACCCTGGCTTTCTATGTGGGTCATAGGGATTGAACTCAGGTCTCCATGTTTGCATGGCAAGTATTTTACCGACTGGGCTATCTCCCCATTTTCTGTGCCTAATCTCTAAATTAAATATTATCACCAGGTACAGTGGTCCATGCCTATAATGCCATCACTCAAGAGGCTGAGGTGGGGTGTTATAAGTCTGAGGCCTAGTCTGAGCTATAAAGTAAGGTCCTGCCTCTAAAATTAAATGTTACAAAGAGTATTTTTTTAGGGAAAAATCTTGTATGTATGAGTGTGCATAAGGTTCTGTCCTACCCAGGGCTGCAGTGGGTATCTTGGAATGCGTCTTTCCCCACCAACTGTCACAGGACTTTCTCCCAGTTTAGTTCTCCAAGTCTGCAAGGAGTGAGGGGACTATAGCAGCAAGAGACCCATCTCGACCTTAGGTAAAGACACTTAATCTTGCAGAGGATGTCCAAGACAACGCTGATGGAGCTGGGAGTCAGATTTTATTCTTCTCTCTCCCCATCCCATCTCTTATTTGAGACAGGGTTTCTCTGTGTGGCCCTGATTGTTCTGGTATTCGCTCTGTAGACCAGGCTGGCCTCAAACTCAGAGATCTGCCTGCCTCTGCTTCCAATGTGCTGGGATTAAAGGTGTGCACCACCATGACCCAGCTGATTTTACATTTTTTAACTTACAATTTTTATTTTATTATTTTATGTATATAGATATTTCGCCTGCCTGCGTGTCTGTGAACCACTTGCATCTTAGAAGTTACCCAAGGAGACTAGGTGAGAGTGTCAGATGCCCTGGAATTTAAGTTGTGTATGGTTTTGAGCTGACGTGTGTGCTGGGAACAGAACCTGAGTTCTCTAGAAAAGCAGCCAGTGCTCTTAGCTGCTGAGCCAACTCCCTAGCATCTATTTTTTTTAAAGACTGTCTTACAACGGAGCCCAGGCTGACCTGAGACTCACTATCCAGTCCAATCCGGCTGTAAACTCATGATCCTTCACCTGTTGCCTCTCAAGGGCTGGGATTACAGGTGTGAGCCACTACTCTTGACAGAAGGTTTTTATTTTTCCGTCCCTGCCCATACAGTGGTTCTCTGTGAAGCCAGGGATTCTTCCCATTTTACTCACTGCTTGCTCCCCATTGCCTAGGAGAGAACTTGTATATAGTGACACTCAGCTGATATTTTATTACTAATGCACCGGTAGCACATTCAGAAACATACCTGCTTCTTTCCAAGTCATCTGTGGTGAGTCACTTAGCCAGCTTAGGACCTTGCACTGGGAGGAGAACCAGTCCCACATAACGTATCGTGCTAGGGAAGCAATAAAGGAATGGGACTTTTGAGTTAATAAATGAGCATTCAACATGCTGGATGCTCAGTGTTCAGCACCAGGTATTCATGTGATGGGAGAAAACCTCACTTGATTTCAGTGAACTTTTGTTTCCTAGTCCTTTAAGCAGAAGGACAATTGCTCCATGAACCTCCCCATCTTCCTCTCCAGAAAAAGAAAATTCTAGGGCAGCTTTCTTGGTTTTTGTTTTGTTTTGTTCTGTTTTTCGGTTTTTAGAAACAGGGTTTCTCTGTGGCTTTGGAGTGTGTTCTAGTACTAGCTCTTGTAGATCAGGCTGGTGTCAAACTCACAGAAATCCACCTACCTCTGCCTCCCGAGTGCTGGGATTAAAGGTATGTGCCACCAATGCCCAGCTAGGGCAGCTTCCTTAACAACACCATGAGCTGGGTTGCAGCCACCAGTAATAGTTATCAGCATCTATGGTCCTGGGTCTCAAGATAATAAGAAAGGACCGTCTAAGACTAGACTCCTTACTTTGAACCTCTCCTCGGGTGTAAGAGGGAGAACGTCTTCCTGTCACAGAGACAACCCACAGAGGAGGGTACAGATGATGAGAAAGCAGAATGCCACCCAACTGCTCCAGGAGAGGCAGAGACGTTTACACAGCAGGCCAGCTATCCAGCCATGGGTACAGAGTCCAAGGAGCAGTGCGTGATAGAGACCTCAAGTTTCAGTGGTTCTTTCTACTCAAGCCCTGCTGCACTGAGGGACATGTAAGGTCTATAGAATGTGAGCTCTTGGTAACTGCTGAGCTTGCCGGAGAAGACTCTGAGCCTTGGTTTTCCAGTCAGGAAGGCGCTACCTCTGTCAGGTCAGGATAGTCAGTCACTTGGAGCATTCTGGGCTAGGCATGTTCTCCATCCTAGGGGATGATAGGCTAGAAGACTGAAGTACCATCCTTTCTTCCTGGGGGCAGAAATCACATTACTTCATGTGATCACCCAGCCTTGCTTCCGGATGTACCTGAAAAGCATGCCACCCCACACTTCCCGATAAGCTGAGTGTCATAAGGCTCATCAGTGAGTACCCCAAATAAAGGGAAAACCTACGACCCAAGTGACAACAGCCTGACCATCTGTCCTTCAGTTCTGTCCCCAGAACCCTTTACTCCCCGAGGCTCTCCTGGGGTACTGAAGAAGGCATTCGTCCCCAGACCATCAGTCACCTCTGATGGAAGGAACCTGTCCAGTGATCCTCCTATGGCTCTGAAACTGGAGGGGGCACAGGCAACAAGCTTGCTTAGAAAAGGGGCTTGGAAGCCGGGCGTTGGTGGCGCATGCCTTTAATCCCAGCACTCGGGAGGCAGAGGCAGGCGGATCTCTGTGAGTTTGAGGCGGGGCTGGACCGATAGCCTCCTAAGCAATACAGAGAAACCCTGTCTCGTAAAAACCAAAAAAAAAAAAAAAAAAAAAAAAAAAAGAAAAAGAAAAAGAAAAGGGGCTTGGAGTCAGGTTTTAGGATGGTGCAGCACTGCAGACAGGGTTGTCTAGGATGAAAGATGACATGGGTCATTCTACTGGGGCTGCTCAGGACAGCGGACTTTCACGTCCTACCCTGCTCTGTCCTTTTCTCTGGGCCAGGAGCTTTTGCATTAGGGCAAGTGGATAGCACTTGGGGACACTCCTGAGTCACTATCAAGCATGGTGCGAGGCTATGGAGGAGAGCTCTCGGGGTAGGCGAGAAGGCTGGCCCTGTCTAGAGGCTGCACCAGCCTGAGGTCTGAAAGCTGCTTTCAAGGTCCCCAGCGGCCCCTGTCACCATCTCTGATGAGTCCCCTCATCCCAAACAAGGCTCCAGTGTTCTCACATTCAGGAGCAGAGTGGGGGAGAAGGGAGGTGGGGAAGCAGGGAACACTATTTATTTTGTACATTCAATGTGTTAGGCACTAGAGACTTCATGTGAAAATGAGATGGATACTAAGTATCTGTAATATGAATTCAAATATTACATAGTACCTAGTACAGCAGCTGACAAGGACTGGCTTCTGTGTACCCAGTAGCTATTACCATTATTACTACACTGTGTCACTGAATGCTCAACAGCCTTATTTTACAGCAGACAAATATGGCTCCAGAGGCAGGGTTTCAGCTCTAACCCGAATCCAAAGTCACTCTACCTCAAAAACAAGACCGAAGCTGTAGGAAAAAGAAAACAAAGCTATAGATCTTCTCCCTAAACCTCAAAGGCCCACAGAAACCTATTGGTCCCTTGCTCATGACCGATAAGGATTTTGAAGTAGATGGCACACCTTTTGTCCTTTCTAAGCAGTAGTAGACTCAAAGCTCACCATGGGAAGACACTGCCCAAATCTTCCTCTCCTCCATCCCACGGCACCACTCTGACACCATCCCAGAGCAGAATGGACTGGCTCCAGACTGGCATGGTTATAGGAGCCTGCAGGCCCCACCGGAGAAGAGCCCAGGAGTGTGGATACCCATGCCTCCACTCTTCCTGCCTCCACACCTCCCGCCTCCACTCCTCCCGCCTCCACACCTCCCGCCTCCACTCCTCCCGCCTCCACTCCTCCCGCCTCCACACCTCCCGCCTCCACTCCTCCCGCCTCCACTCCTCCCGCCTCCACTCCTCCCGCCTCCACTCCTCCCGCCTCCACTCCTCCCGCCTCCACTCCTCCCGCCTCCACTCCTCCTGCCTCCACACCTCCCGCCTCCACACCTCCCGCCTCCACTCCTCCCGCCTCCACTCCTCCTGCCTCCACTCCTCTTGCCTCCACACCTCCTGCCTCCACACCTCCTGCCTCCACACCTTCCGCCTCCACTCCTCCTGCCTCCACACCTTCTGCCTCCACACCTCCTGCCTCCACACCTCCTGCCTCCACATCTCTTGGCCACTAAACCCCCTAGGTCTTGCTCAGGTCTGCTCCTCTCTGACATTCCAACACTTTCCAAAGAACCGTTCCCTGTCAAGAAAGCTGTCAAAAAGGCTGGGTATGCAGCTCAGCTGGTAGCATGCTTGCCTACGAGGCCCTGAGTTCCACCCACAGCACCACATTGTAAGCCAGAGCCAGAGTGGCTGCAAACACCTGCAATACTCAGTAGAGGCAGGAGATCAGGAGTTCAAGGCTTCTCATGCCCCAGAACTGAGGCAGGAAGCTGCTAGGCCACACTCAGCGCTCAAGGGCAGTGGCATTCAAGCATTCAGTATATACACGTTCTTGGATGACATTGCCTTTCCTGGGGCCGCTGTGGTTTTTCCACACATTGGTTCCAAGGGAAGAAAGGAGCTCTTTAGCAGTTGGATTGCCTCTGGGGCTATTTTTAGAAACAAATTTTATCAGAATCTGTCGTGTTCTAGGAGACGTCATAAGGGCATAAGGACAGGAGAGGAGCAGTCCCTGTCTCCCACCAGCTGCAATACTCAGGACCCAAGACTGTGCCCCTCTCCTCGTCAGCACAATAGAGCTGATCCTGTTGGCAGAGGTGTGGGTGAGAACTGCCCCCTTTTCTTATCTGACAGCAAGGGTAGCTGGCCCTGAAGCCATAAGGGTGGGAGAGCAGCAACTGCCCCCCCACCAGCTGAAACACTCTAGAGGGCAGGTCCTGTACCTCACCTGGGCAGCACTGAAGCCAATTCTGTTGGCAGCTCAGTCCTGTAACTGTGAGCATGGGAGAGCTGTCCCCATTACTCATCTGCAATATGGCGGCATGGGCAAAGGATTACCTTCAATGCATGTTGTCAGCTTTGGTGAGGTGACATCATTTTCTGAGGTGTAGACCTACAGGGTTTTGCTGGATCCACTTGCTGGGGAAGGGCCATCTCTAGAAGGATCCTCAGCTATTTTTATGGCTTCTTCCATGGCGGCAATGAGACCATTGCCATCTTCCCCTCTCAAGGCAGGACCAAAGCACTTGGGCCTCCGGATGAGCAACCTCACCACAACATTGCATTCTTTTCTACACTCTCTCCTGCAGTCCAAAGAGTAACATAAACAAAATACAAGACTTTCAGGGACCATATATCATAAGCATTTCTCGTTTAAAGAAACATGTATACCTTAGAAATAAACTATAATAGTAAATTCGGCTTTTAAATTGTATGTATTTATGGGGGTGGGGGAGAGGGGTCAGTTCACACACCACATGGAAGCCAGAGATCAGCCTGCAGAAACTATTTTTTCCTTCTACCCTGTGGGTTCCAGGGATAGAAGTCAAGGGGTCAGCCTTGGCAGCAAGTACCTTTATCCACTGAGTCATCTCACTGGCCCATAAATTCAACACTCAACACACATCACAACTTTTATGTATACTGTTGTGGTCTGCATGTTGAATGAGCCTCAGAGACTTCTGTGTCTGGATACTTGTCCCCAACAGACACTTCTGTCTTGGGAGTTTGTGGAGGATGACTGGGACCTGGGACCTAACTAGCTATTATAGGCTGTCAGAGAGGGCCTTGAAGGGAATTCTGCGTTCAGATACCTGCATTCGGCTACCTCCTAGCTCTCACTATTTATTTCCTGGTTGGTGCCATATATGAAGTTGCAATGCTAGCTCCTGTCAACCACAGACGAGGCCGTGCAGTCATCTTTCCTGCAGGGATGGACTGAGTACGCTTCTCCCTCAAGGTGCCTCTACCTACTATTCTGTCATATCAGCGAAAAAGGGTATATATATATATATACATATATATATATTACTTTCTTTGATAATAGTTTCCAAGTAAAGCCAAATATTAAAAACTATTTGTTATGGAAGAAGATATTGCAATCTCAACCCTTAAGAGACAATTGCAAAAAATCTAGAAGGTACATGCAGATTTCAAGTTAATGCATGTAAAAATGTAGTATGAGTTATTGCTGTGGAAAGAAAACTATTAAATAAAATATATAATTTCTTATATTCACTTCCTTTATGAAAAATGTACCCTTATTTTTTCATTTTGAAAAATATTAATTTTATTTTCAATTATGCACACACACACACACACACACACTTGTATGCATGAGAGCACAGATGTCCCACAAGGTGATGTCAGTTCTCTTGGAACTGGAGTTTCAGGTAGTTGTGAGCTGTTCTAAATGGGTGATGGAAACTAAAATTGGGTCCTTTATAGGGTCAGATAAGTGATATAAATCACTGAGTCATCTCTCCAGCCCCAGAACCCTTATTTTCACAGTTTTTCCAGTCTTCGAGTACTCATGTCCTACCGTTACAGAAGACAGCAAATCTGAGAAAGTCGAGGTATCTCTCTCCTTCAACTGGATTCCACCCAATGTCTGGGTAACCCTTAGACACCAGCATCTGACAGCTCTGCAGCACACAGCCAGCCAGATATCAAACTACCTGCAAATAAATGATAAGCAAGGGGTTATCTCTCACTTGGAAGTAACCTGAGCCTATATTAAGTCTGGTGAGTGAGATTATCCAGAAGTGGTTTAAAAGACACGAATTTCATTTATTTGCGTGTATGCATGTGTATGTGTGAGTGCAGATACTCAGGGATGCCAGAAGAGACCATTGGGTTTCCTAGAGTTGGAGTTATAGGCAGCTGTCAGCTACTTGATGTGGGTGCTGGGAACAGAATTTGAATCCTCTGAAAGAGAAGCAATCACTTTTTTAAATTAATGTTTTATTTATTTTGTATATGGACCACAGTTTCCCCTCCCTCTTCTCTTCTGTTTCCTCCACCTCCCATTTACACCCCTCACTGGGCCATTTCTCTAGCCCTAACAAATGTATCCTTTTTGCAATTCTTTTTAACATCATGATAACTGACACAAATTCTCTCTAGTTAAACTTTAATAATAAGACACACTAAAATATAACAAAGAATAGCCATTATGAATCAATTCTATAAGAAAGTAACGTCCTTGAATTCCATATCACATAACCCAAGAACTTTGCATACAAAAGCCATAATATCTGACACATCTCTGAATGTCTAATATCCTCTGACCCAATTAAAAACCGCCTGAGTGGATCCTCCCATAACTCAGCTGGTAAAGAGGGAGACTGAAGGGCTGAGGAGATGGCTCAGAGGTTAAGAGCCCTGGCTGCTCTTTCAGAGGTCCTGAGTTCAATTCCCAGCAACCACATAGCAGCTCACAACCGTGCTCGCTTCGGCAGCACATATACTAAAATAGCAGCTCACAACCATCCATAATGAGATCTGGTGCTCTCTTCTGGTGTCCAAGCATATATGTAGGCAGAACACTGTATCTAAAATAAATAAATAAATAAATAAATAAATAAATAAATAAATAAATGTGTGTGCTTTAAAAAAAAAGAGGGAGACTGAAACCATCTGAATGCAGGAACTCCTGTCTGAGATGCAAAGGTATCTTGGAGAGAACTGAGTCATTCATCCATTCAGTGATGGAGTAGGCATGAAGAGGTGCTTAAGTGAGGGAACACTAACACAGAGGCAGATCTCAGCTCTGGTTAGACATGTCTTACTCACTGAATGCATCATTTTAGAGCACGTTATTTATACTCCTTGAGTCAGTGCCAGAGTCTGTAAAAACTTGATATATATACTGACTATCTGCAAACCAAAAATCTAAAATCCCCAAAGCTGTAACATCTAAAACATTTTTTAGTGCTGACATGGAATCACAAACAAAAATGTCGACATATGACTTCAGATGACAGGTCACATTCAAAAGGCAGGTGCACTCGAAACAATCAAATACTTCATTATGTGTTCTCACTAATTTTTTGTAATCCAGAAAATGCTAACATCTGAGTCACAATGGATTTCAAGCATCATGGACAAGAGATACTCAGTCTGCCAATCAGCAGTACTTTTCAGTGCTGCTGAAATTAGCACATGAAAAATGCCTGCCTGGTTTTTCTTTAAGATATTTCATTTCCTAGGCACACTAACAGTGCTTAACATTTCATGAGGGATTGGGGCATAAATCCATAGCCAATTGTGACAAAGCTTTGCAAGAATAATTTGACAAACAGAGTTCTATCCAGCTTAGAAACAAATGGTATAGCTAAAACTTTTATGTCTGTAGCATTGAGGCAAATGATGATCAAGAGGATGATCAACTTATAGTACAAATACAATGTGGTTTGAAAGGAGAACAATTCTGAAAAAACCCTACAATGTCCCATCTTCCTTCCAGGATACCCTTGCAGCCCCTCCCTCCCTACACATCTAGCCCCCAATGAACTACTTTCTTTTAGTACAAATCAGCTTGTTCTCAATAATATTCACACATGGAATTATGTGCCATGTACCTTCCTGCATCTGACTTCTCTTATGTGGCATAATGATTTTAAGATTCAGCCACATTGTAGTAAAAGTTAATACTGAATTATTTTGTGTTACTGAATAGCAATCCACTCTACATGAATGCATAGTCCATACCTTCACTTACCAATCTGTACAGTGATAGGTGTTTTAGCTGTGGACTGTGATGGATTCCTTTCCATTGAACAAATCTCTAGAAATGTGAAGGCTATGTGTACAGTTCATTGTAAAGAGTGCATGGTTAGACTAATAGGATTTTCAGACTTTGGAACATTCATTCAACATCTCCTTAGTGGGGGTATCCAGTTGCTCCGCATTTTTCCTCTACATTTGGTATTATCAAGGGTTAAACAAACAAAAAGATTTTAAGTGATACATAGGCAAAGTATCCTCTGTGAATCAGAGATATGAAGCTTCGTGGTGCTGATCTGGAATGTCAGGGGACTGGGGAAGAGCTCACTACCTTACACCTGTAACAGGGACATGCAGGTATCCCTCAGAGCCAACACCTTCTCTGAAGCTGGGCAAGCATTTGCAAAACTGCTGATGTCACCAGTAGCAGTATCAGTAGGAAGTGGGTTTTTAGAAACACATATAAAAATAGCAATGTTTAACCTGCATGTGAGCTACCTAACAGTGTCAACTAGTGATGGAGCTCCTATATGATCACAGTTCTCAAAGAGCACAGCCTCTAGAGAGGCCACAGATATCTTGTTTGGGGGAGGTACATTTTATGATGTTTGTATCACAAAGATGCTATGGAACTGCTTTTCTCAGAAAGTTTTCCTGCTAAATGTTATATGAATATATATGTGATATATATATGCATGTATACATATATACAACACAAGTGATCATATGAATGGAAACCAATTGGTTGGCCCTGTAAAACGCTGATCCATCAGTACATCCATTACGTACTGTGAGAAATTAGCATGATGGAAGGCAAAGACAGGTTTTGGACAAACATCTCTCCCTCTCACTGCAATCTCTTTCTTTCGCTGCAGCTCATCAACCTCATACGGAGCCAATCTTGCTACTTCTAGATGTTCCACATAAAAACTCTTCTCAAACTTGGGGAGTTCACTCAAATCCCACTTCTTTTTTCATAACCGCTCCCCGGGATCACCAAACGTTTTGGGGGGAAGGCCACTACCACCTCTTGCTCCAAACCCTCCACAGTCTCCATCCCGAGTCCCCATCCTGGTCCCCAAAGCCGCCTCAGCGCATGGTCCCAAACGGGTAGAGATCTGGGAGCAGGGCCGGATGGCCAAGCTGAGCTTGTGACACATTCATGAGGACAAAAGTTCAGATCCCAGAACCCATATAAAAGACAGACAAAAAAAAAAAAAAGACAGACAAACAGTAGCAGGCAAGTCTGGCATTCCACTGCGGTAATGAAATCTTGTCTTAAATTGGGTAGAAGGCACATACTGATACCAGAGGCGGTCCTCTGACTTCTCCCCCCCCCACCTCTATCACGCACGCACGCACGCACGCGCACACACACACACACACACACACATACACACACACACACACACACACACACACACCTACCTGACACTAAGAAAAAGACTTTAAAGTTGAAAAGTAAGTTCTCTTGACAACAGTTTCAGAATACTTTTCTCCAGGAATTCTGTGACCTGCCATCTTTCCTATGGCACATCTGTACACACTTATATCTGCCCTTACTTTTCTCTTTAGCACTTTCTCATAAAGGCACAAAACATAGGATTTAGTTGCAGCAGCATGAAGCTCTTCTAATGTGTCAAAAGGAAAAGTTGCAAGGTAACGTAAGATCAAGTGAAGTGCCCAATAAAACAACTCTAGGCTTTGTTATCTGAGGAAAACTTTCCCCCAACCAGTGCCTACAAGGAAAACACTCTAACATGGCTCGTTCATCCAATGGAGGGCCCATTTCCCATGAATCAACTCTCAGAAGTGAGGGTAATGGAGTTCAGGGCATTATAGATCAAATATGCCATAAGACAGAACTTAGTCCAACATTTGGCTAAGCGCACTTTTCCTGTCCTTGGGACCACAGAAAATTAACATGGGAACAAGAAAGGCATTATGGCTCTGATCTGACTTGCTCATGCACTTGGAGGGGGACAATATAAGCTATTTTGAAGCCTCTGGCCTCAAACTTCAAGAGCTAGATGAACTATCTAAAACTTAGCTCCCTCATGACATGTGAACTACTGGTACTGGATGAAAGAGGTCTAATAACTATTATTGTGTAGATGTAACTCTGCAGGTGTTTTGAGTTCATTAATCTCATTACCATCAACTCTTGGACTTAATTCACTTCAATTTTTAGGCATTTTTCCCCAGAATTAGGCCTCTAAACTAATTAATGAACATCACTCACAACCAAGAGACAAAGTCCAGCTTTTATGACTTAAGGTAACTTTCTGTGTCTTCCACACACTAAGTGTAAGACATGACAAGGTCACCCAAGAACTGTCATATAAAAGTAGCTTCACTTGCCTCCAACATCCAAGTGATTATCAGCACCTGAAAACAATAATATTATGCAAAATAATACTATTGTTATAGGAGAACTGAACTTTGAAGTAAACCACAGAATACCTACTTGTGATCTGGAGAAAGAAATACAATTTTTAAGAATACAGCATTTGTAATAAGTATTCAGATCAGTACTGAGAATTAGCAGCTGGTATCTTGAGCGTATATATGTGCAATTTTAATTTTCCACACCTGTCAAGCCATGCCATGATTGGACTAGTCCCGTGGAACTTCTGTTTGACTGGTTTTTACACTATCTCACCAGGATCTAAACTAGTCATTGGATTGTATGGTTTTTATGAGGAACATTATATCTTTTCACAAACCAATTAAAGAGATTCAAAAACACCTGAGATTCTTGCAATCTGTTCATGCACTAGAATGTTATTTTTAAACACACATTTGTAAGTTTCACAGCCCTGTGGAAATGTGCTCAATTGTTTTCTTTTTCTGTTGTGAAAAATCTGCTTTTTGTTAAACTTTTGAAGTCGCTGTCTGAGTGGTAACGGTCTGAACAACAAATGTTCTCAGATTGCAGAAAAGAAAGACAGGGCACAAGACTTCCACGTGGAAATTGTTTAAGGAAAAGGGACAGTGCCTACCTAACCAGAGGAGAAGGCCATCAAACCCACAGGAGAAGAGGTCATCACCAACGTCATTGCCACCCCACTCTTCCCCATACCCAGGCAGGGGTGAATGCCCTTCGGTGGAAGCCCAGCCCACTCTAAGCTTCTGCTGTCACAAAAGGTTCAGTATGGTCCACCATGAGTTCGTAGTACCACTTCTTATACTACGCAGGCCCTTCACTGACACCCAGGAAAATATTAGGCCTCATGCTTTTAGACAGAAAAAGACAGAGAAAACTTCCAATGGCTTCTTTAATCATCATTCTAAATACTGTTCCTGATTATTCTCTACAATGTACACGGCATTAATTTGACAGGCTCTAGAATCATTTAGGAGACCAACATCTGGGCACATCTGTGACCATGTTCCTAGGTTGAGCTCACTGCGGTGGGCATTAACATTCCAATGCGCTAGGGTTCTGGACTAAATAGAGATGAGAAAAAGCAAGCTAAGCAACCACATCCATCTCTCTGTTCCTGGCTGCCCATGCAAAGTGCCCCTCCATTTCCATGCCTGTTGCCATGCCTTGTCCCTCCTGTGCCCACAAACTACAAGCCAGAGTAAATGCTTCCTTCCCACATAGCCTTTGCCAGCTACTTTGTCATGACAACAAGGAAAGTAGCTGATTCAGCAGCCAAGCCTACATTTTAACAATATCACAGAATTATAAAACCCATCAGTGAGGTGCTACCCAGGCCGACAGCACCCCCAGTTCACTGAGGTGATAACCCAGGCCGACAGCACCCCCAGTTCACTGAGGTGATAACCCAGGAAGACAGCACCCCCAGTTCACTGAGGTGATAACCCAGGCCGACAGCACCCCCAGTTCACTGAGGTGATAACCCAGGCCGACAGCACCCCCAGTTCACTGAGGTGATAACCCAGGCAGACAGCATCCTCAACTCACCTTGACTGTGCAGCACCTGATGTTGGGTTTACTCGACCAAGCCAATCCAGAGTCTAATAGGACTTTTTTTAAACTGATCTTTTGAAATTTTCATATCATTACTCAAATGTAGTTCATAAAATGAGATACTTGATACAACAGGATCACATAATAAATGGGGCTGTTATTAAGCCAGGACATGTGAATCTTCCTCATGTAAGTGCCATGTCACATGGACTATGATATGATCAACAGTAGCACATGACTAATGAGGATTGTTGCTGTCTGTTGACTCCTTACTTTCTTTGAAAAGAAAACGTTTTGGCAAGTTTCATTTAAGTCCATTTTAAGAGTGGGCTTACATATCTGGTGATCCCTGGACAAGTGAAGATAGCAGAAGTACCACTCATTAACATCAGCCTTATCTCCTGTTTAAACAACACAACTCAGGGAGCCTGGAGAGGTGGTTCAGAGGTTAAGAGCACTGGTTGCTCTTGCAGAGGACCCTGGTTTAATTCCTAGAACCCATAAGGTAGCTCACAACTGCCTATAACTCCAACTCCAGAGGATCTGATGTCCTCCTCTATCCTCCGGGAATGTATGTAGTATATACCATGCACTCAAACTCAAAGTGAAAATAAACAAATCTTTTAAAAGCTGCAGATCTCACACCACTTCTGTCTATAGAAGAATACAGTGACAGAAGCTTATGGAAGTCCATTTACTCTACCACACAGAGCATTGTGTTGGCATGCTTTTCTGGTACTGATTTCTTTTTAATCTAGAGGGATTTTTTTAAAAAGACAACATGGTATAGTATTCACTAGCTCGGCTTCTGCAGACAGACCCAAGCATCACCCCAGTCCCACCATCGTCATCTACAAAAGCAAGAGAAAAGCAGTACCAAAAGAAACCTCACAAAATACAAACAGCACAGGCCATAGACAAATCATAGCACTAGGTAGCTTGTAGGTGACACTCATCACTGTCAGAGTCCCTAAAAGGCTGATCCAATAGAAAATGTCATTTCATTAGCTATTTAGTTTGAAATGTGTTAGGCTTGGAGTACCCTATGATTTTTGTCACCAGTAGTGGGCACATAAGAACAGTGTGACTTCTTACAAACTACCTACAGCTTAATCTGTATATTAATTAATGCAGCTACAGCCTGCTTCTGAAGATGCCAGTGACAACTTCTCTACACATGAAAAGTGAACAGAAACTCTTACAAATATGTTTGCAGTAAGTTCTTGCTTTGCTCAGTTCATTTATTGTTATTTTACTAACCTTTCTACTTGGTAGACAACAGTAAGTGTTCAGTGGGGGGGAAGGACATCACAAACCCTTAGTAAAACAAACAGACCTCCTTCTGGCTTCCCTAGAGAGACAACTTGCTGTGGTGTCAAGAGACAACAATGTCTGTGGGAAATTACCTGCTGACATGATTCACAAGACGGGTCTGCAGTAAGAGATCTCGTCCTGGCACGAGATTGTCACAGATGAGATGCTGGTTAGAACGGAGAGCAACCCCATGGCAAGCACAGAGAGAACACAACACATCCAGGACCTGGGGAGAGTCAGACTTTAACAGACTCTGAATTCATCAACAGTACTTTCCACAAGGCAAACACAACCCCAGCTGTGATTGATCCCATCATTTCTCCTCTCTTTCTCCCTTTCTCTCCCTCTGTCTCCCTCCCCCGTGATGTACATGTGTATGTGTGGTGTGCATGTATGTTCAAATATGTGTGTATGTGCATGTGAAAGACAGGCTGATGTTGGGCATCTTCCTGAATCATTCTCCCCACACATACTGAGGCAGGGACTCTCACTTGAACCCAGAGCTTACCAATTTGACTACTCTAGAACCAGCTTGCCTAAGGGGGGGGTCTCCTATTTCTGCCTCTCAAGCACTGGGATTACAGGAAGTGCCACAATTTCCCAGCATGCATGCGGATGAGGGGGATCTGAACTCTGGGTCTCATGCTCTCACGAGCCCTTAACCATGCCTCACCCACAGCCTCAGCTTGGTCATTTTAACATGACAGTGTGTGTCCCAGTGGCTCTACACCTTTCTTTCACATACAGAGCAAGAACTGTTTGTACTCTCTCAGTTACGATGACTATATAAGAAACAATCTTACTCCATGGTAACTAAGGATGAAAACAGTCACGAAAACTTCAACATCTTGAAATTATCTTATGTTGGCATATATCTCAATTTATTAGTTTATTTTTGACTGATACATGAAGACGAAACCATACTGATATCTGGGCTTTCAGGTATGCTTCGATGCATGCACATGTTGTCTGTTTTAAATCATTTTATAACATGTTAGATATTTTGATCTCTCAGTGTTTTACTCCTTTTTAGCTTGTTGGACATTTATTCCATTTTTCTCACAGGTGTATATTTTCAGTAGGCAATCACATGCCCATGGCTCAAATTTCCTATCATTTCATTATGGAAAAAAGCATTTAAAATCCTTTCTTCTAGCCTTTTGCAATATATAGCCCACTCTTCACTATGTAATGGTTTTAGAATTCCCCTATGGAAATCAAGCAGCTCACTTACCTTGTGATTTCTTCCATGCTTGTCTAAAAGTGAGATGATGGATTTGATATGCCCTTCCTTGATGATATTCAGAGCTTCTGGGATTTCCACTAACATGCAGTGAAGGACCTCCAGACAAGGAAAAGGGAAAAGGAGGCTTTGGGAACTAGTTCCTTTTTGTTTTAGTTCATTCAACTTCACTTGCTCTATTTCACATGTAATTACTTTGTGCTCAATGTGTTTGGCACTGTGCGAGGCAACAGGTGGCATTTGTCAGAACAGACAGACATCCAAAGGCAACAGATCTCAGTGGAGAGAGGTGTGGAGCTTAGCTGAGGAAGGTGACTGTACCTCGGGAGTACAATAGAGCCGTGTGGCAGGCTTGGGGGACTCAGCAAATGTATCCCCCAGATATTCAGAGAGGAGGGGGCAGAACATCAGTCAGGCTTGAGCAGCAGGCACACCAGGGTGCAGTATGTGAAACAAGCATGGACGGAAAGTAGCTTGGGGCAGATTCTGAAGCTTTCTGGCATCAGAAACATAACCCTAGTCAGCAAGAGAGACAGGTGGGTAAAGGCACTTGCAGCCAAACCTGACAACCTGAATTGGATCCCCAGAAAAAAAATATTTCATTTAAAAATTAAAAGAAATAAACAGAACAGTACAGAAATGAAAAATATAAATTATAACCACCACAAAAGTACATGCCTTTTCTTCTTAAGGCTTATAAAAGAACAAAGACAAAATTGGTTTCATTATCAGAATGATTAGTGTATACTTGAAAAGCTAACTGTAAACCATGTTCCTTTTTTTCTATTGACCCATCATTGGGCCAGCAAAATGGCTCAGGTTGATAAAGGTTCTTGCTGCCAAGCTATTTGGCCTGATTATGATCCCCAGGCTACACATGGCAGAAGAAGTCTCAAGTTGTCCTCTGCCCTCCACAAGTTCACGGTGACATGTTTGACCACACATACCCATGTGCACACATACAAACACAAACACATGCAATTTCAACAATTATTAATAAAGAAATAAACTAGATACCCAATATTGCTCATCAGGAGACACAACCTGCAGAGCACTGGCTCGCTCTCAGAGTCTCTAAGAACTGCACAGAATTGGTAAGAAGCTTCTAAAACTCTGTAGTGAAGTCCTTATGTGTCAAGTGGAGTTCACTTTCTTAGAAAAGAGGCTTGTTAGGCTCACAAAAGAGGATGCAGGCATCATTCTCTCAAGTTCTCAGGACCTACGCCTGACCCAGATCCTTGTCCTCTACAGACAAGGGCAATGGATGCCACATCTATTTCATTTCTATAGGACCTCAAAATCTGGGGCTAATTTAGCTGTTGTCCAATAGCCTGACAATAATGGGGAGGAAAAGTCAAAGAAAACAGAAATTCAAGAAGTCAAGAATCGAGGTAGAAATGCTGACATCAGGGTACCAAATCTGTCCTCTGCTGTCACCATCATCTAAAATGCAGCAATAAAATATGATGCCAGTGATGGGAAAGTACTTCTAGTAGGTTTCCTATGCTATCCTGACTTTTTTCTCTCCATTATTTATTGCTACAGACGCATAGATGCCTCGATTTATTAATGTAGTTTATTGTGCTGTCCTAATGCATACATTTACTGACAGTGGTTACTTCCCACTACAAATCTGAACTGAGGGACTGTACAAGAGACCTTCAGGCACACAGGCTCTAGACTATTATCTGGATGCTATAACGTGAGGTCATGAGGGCTGATTCTTTATGCCTTTACAGAGGAGGAAGGCGACAGGAACATGCTTGTCCCTGACACCCAGGAGAGGATAAACTGTCAATGTGAGAGGAGACCCACACACCAAACCCAAAAGGCCTTGTCCAGACGCCACTAGGTTTAAGAACAGCAACACATTTCTGGGACTCGTGGCATTTTGCGTCACTCACCCATATTGGGGCATTACCCTTCTACAGAAAGTTAGCCAGCCTCTGCTGTATGCAGAAAAAGAAAAAACACCAAGCAATAGAATACTGAGAACAGGTCCTCTTAGCAGATAATCACTCACAAAGCTCACAGCATGCTCAAAACTGATTGCATCAGAAAAGGAATATGGCTAGATCTGGATGTGAACAGAGTATACTGCAACACAGAAGAATGATAATGTGAGAATAAACCACTGGCAGCAAGATGGAGGCAACAACAGGAGAATCATTAGAAGCTCATGGGTCAGCTATACTGTGTACACAGTGGTGAACAATAGGAAGACTATCTCAAAAACGGTAGGGAGCAAGGACCAATATGAGATTGTCCTGTGATCTCCACATACATGTATACATTTGCGGTCTCTCTCTCTCTCTCTCTCTCTCTCTCTCTCTCTCTCTCTCTCTCTCTCTCTCTCTCTCTGTCTCTCTCTCTCTCTCCCCTCTCTCTCTGTCTCTCTCTCTGTCTCTCTCACACACACACATATATACACACATGAATATACCATATATACACAAATATTAAAATAAATTACTGTAGTTTCAGTATAAGATAAATTAAACAGCATGGAATTTTCTTTCTTTTTGTTAACAAGGGATAAGTCATAAAAGCAAATGGAAGTTATCCTAAATAGTGTTTCTATACCTTACCCAACTGGAGAAAGAAAAAAATGTATGTCACATTAGTATTCGAATGCATAAAGTTTAAAAATCATGACTGCAAGAGCTGTGGCTTCAAGCCTAACTGAGAAAACATACATAATTACATATACTTTGAATTTTTCAGTATGTTTTTAGGCTAAAGAGGAAAATAAGCTCATTATTTCTCAAGCTCACATGATATTGAGAAGGGGGAAAAGTTGACAAAGGTTAAATTTGAAAATAGGACACAAATTGGCAAAATCAGGACAGAGATGGAAACTGGAGCCAATGCATAATTTTCTTTTGCATACATAAGGTAACAAAACACACACTGGGAGAAACATCCGCAAAATAGATAAGCCAAGAAGAGACTGAGGTTCGGGGTTGGAAGGTGGGTGAGAGTCTGAAGATTCCCAGGGTAAACTGAGAGAAATTGCAAACATGGGGCAATGTAACTATAACGGACAGTTCAGCCTAATTAGGATTCTGATGGCTGCTCCCTTCAGTCTGAGGAGCCACTATTTATGAAGGACAGAGAAACTACAGTTGCCAAAGGACAATCAGGAAAATGTAATGCCAGTTTCAAAACAGTACATGATTTTAAGACCACATGATCATATCAGAAAGTTGATACTATTCAAATTTTTATTAGGATACATTGTCTCAAAGAGATTATAGAGGCTGGAGACGAGGCTGGAGACGAGGCTGGAGACGAGGCTCAGTTAGTTGGTAGGGTGCTTGCTAAGCAGGCATGAAGCCCTGGAGGTCTGATCCCCAGCACTACTTAAAACCTGGTGTGGTGGCACATGCATGTAATCCAGCACTAGGGAATTGGAGACTGTAGGATCAGAAGTTCAAGGTCATCCTATACTACACAGTGAGTTAAAGGCTTGCTTGGTTTACATGAGACTGTCTCAAAGAACAGTGTCAACTTGAAACATAAAAACACTAGAAGATGTCCCCATGCCACTTTTGGTACTATGGTTGTTGGTTTGTTTTTTATTTTGTTTTACATTCATCAGTTTATTATTGAGTCCATTCAGTGGGCTAGCCTCTGTAAACTCTTTGATCTTAGCAAAATGAGCAAAGATGACATTACTCCAGAGCTCAGAGTGTTGGCACAGATTCAATCTTCCTCTGCTTTTCCTTGACCTCAAGCAAGTGACCTGTAAGGGCTTTGCCTTGCCTTCTCCATCTTTGAATCGAAATCTGATGCTAGGATGGCAGAAACTCAGTAAAACAGATGAGCTTCCTTTGCCTGGAACACCAGGCAAGATGTTGGGAGATTTCTTCACTGTTGCTTTAGATTGGCATATACATAAAGAGATATTTTAGGGACAGAGTTCAAAGTTGCACACAGAATTCCTTTATGCTTCATATATATATATATATATATATCTTACATACATATTCCAAAAGTAATTTGACTTATTTTAATACCTACTATACTTATTTATTTACTCATTTATGTATTTATTTACTGTGTATATGAGTGGGCATCACAGCATCACAGTGTTGTAAAAGTCAGAGGAAAACTTTGGGAGTTGGTTCTCTCATCCCAGGGGTGTAACTCGGGTCATCAGGCTTAGTGTTAAGTACTTCTACCTGCCTAGCCATGTTGCCAACCTATAGGCTATTTTATTCAATGTTCTAAATGACTTTTCACATGAAATACTGACAGAATGTCACAGATGAAAAGGTACAATGCCTTCTAGTAGACATTGAGTAAAGTATGCAAAACACTGCATTCTGGCTGTGACCCAGAATGAAGTCAGCCATCTAACTTTCCACTTGTAGTGTCTTATTGGTGACAAAAATAGGACCCAGGGGACTACCTGCATTGTGATATTCATTGCTTCTCACTGTTCTCTGAATCTTGAGATGTATGTAAAATACAGTCCCACAATTGCCTATGATAGATCAAGTTCTTGGTCTTGACAGTTTCATATGTTATCATATCCATCCCCATTTCCTCTCTAGTTCACCACAATCATTCCATCCCCGTCCCCTCCCAACTTCACGTCTACCCATTTGTGTACAGATACGGGTGGCAGTAGGTGTGGGGCCATCTGTAGGAACGCGGGGAGTCCACCAGTGGCCACACGTAATGTAAAGTTGGAAGGAAGGAGTTGCTGGGGGAGGGACAATCATTTCTGTCAACTGTCAATAACTCCTTTGATAAGCAATGGGGCCCAGATAGCACCTTCCTCTTCTGTGCCAGAATTTTGACTGACTTAATCTTGTGCAGGTCTTGTGCAGAAAACACAGCTACTGTGAGTTCATGAATGCATTGGCCATGCCCAGTGGTTCCTGCCACACTAGGAGATCTGAATGATATCCCTGCTACATTACCCATAGTGCTCAGTGGCTCAGTCTCACATTAATGCTTGGACAGACAAGCACACCTTTGGGGCCTTCCTTAATAGAAACTGAAGAGAAGCTAACACTTAACAGGGCAGATTTCCAGGTCATGTGATTGGGTGTCTGTTACCCCAAGAACCATAAAGTGGGTTACAGACAGCACATTTGCCAATGTCATCTCAATGTCCCTTAACATGTACCAAAGAAACCAGTTTCCTTTCTAAGCATGTCTAGAAAAAAAAGAACCACCAAAACATAATGAAAGACGCCACTGAGGCACACACAGGCACAGTGCAAGTAGTCCTCGAACTCTACATAGGGAACTCCTGTCCATTTGAGGACTTGCAGCCCTAATGATTAACAATGCGCATTCTAGAAGCCACAGACCTGCCAAACATTGTATAATCTGGGGCATACAACCCATGCTTAAGCCAACCAGGAAACATCCGTATCTGTAAGCCAGAATCCTGCAAGCCTTGCTGTCCCATACCCTCAATACTGTACTACAGCTAGAAGTGCACAATGGTCTTCAAGTAACCGTGGAAAACAACTATAAAGTCACTCAACTGCATGGCATAAAGGAGGGCACCGTTTATGCCTGACTCTGAAATAGCTGAAGAGCTCTTTCATTGTAAGAGCCATTTTCTAGAGATGTAATCTGCCATCCCCCCTTCTCCACCTGCTTTAAGAAAAGCACTCTGAAGAAGATAAAAACGTCAGGAAACCAGTATCTTAGAACAATTTTACTTCTTTTTTTCACCCATTAAAACAGGTTGAGTTTCATCTGGAGTTTGTTTTAGGGATCCCCTCCCCCCCCTCGCTTGCTACATATCATCTTGTTGATAAGATACAAGATGCCTCCAAACAAAGGCTCCATTCTTTCTCTGTCTCTTCCTTCCTAGTTGCAACTTAATGCTTCAAAATTCCAAGAAATCAACAACTATGATAACTGTAGGGTGTTTAAACCACCCTGTATCCAGAAACTGAACACTGTGATTCAAAGCTCTGGCATCTGAAGCCCCCTAAGTATCCCTGCACTGATTCTGCACTGAGGGGAGTTGCCAGGCTTCCCATAAGAACATGCTCAACACTGTAAAACTGTGGGGTGCAGAGCACACAAAGGATGATACCCAACAGAAGCCCACCAAGCCCCTGGCTAATGAATGGGCTGCCTTTCTCTGGATGACTCGTCCCCACAAATACCACAAGAGCCAAGATCACCTAGAGAAAAGCCCAGGCATGGGAAACACTTCACCTTGACCCCTTGTACTTGCTCATGCCAACCTGCCATCTTTTCAATGAACTCTGGCCTAGTAGGCACAGATGTACATTGTCATGGTTAAAATTTGCACTGCCCCCACAGACAGTGGGATTTAAACTCTTACATCCCAGATGATTCCCCATATAATGGAAACTAAAACAACTGAACAAAGAAGACAGCAGTTGTCAGAGTCTGGGGGCAGGGAGGACGGACGGGGAGATACTGGTCAAAGGCAAGAGAGGTTCAGAGTTCCTGCCTGGTACGATTATCCTGTTTTGTGGACAGTCTTCAAGGATTTATGAAACCTCTTCAAATTCACTATGGTGTTATATTAGGGAACCTGACTTCCCAATTTCACCCAAATATTCTTGTGTCTTTAAATTATTTTGATAACAAAGGGAAAAGTAGGAAATCTAACATCTAAAAATTTTGTGTGTTTGAGTATATCAGGATTGATCAGTTTGAAGAGGAAGAAGAATTCTAGTTCTTTAGTGGATTTCAGGACTTTATCATTAGACATTTTATTAATGTAAATGACAAGGTTTTGCTAGATCTCTACTGCGAACCCATATTCCCTGGAAAAAACTACACTTCCCACTGACCCTTCTGCAAGGCTGAGTAATTGATGGGGACATCAGTGATTGTGCTGGAATGGAATAGTACAGGCCTGGAGCTTAATTATGATTTACCTTGTGCTATCTTCAGCATCTTTAACAGCCATTCTCACCTACCTCTGAGTCTCACTTAACAGCCTTGTAACTAACAGATAAAACCTCTCATAATGTATTATCCTAACAAATCCACTGCTTCCACCAACCAAAAGGCTGAGCACCATCAGATAGCTCCAAGCCTACAGCTGAGCTTTCCTGCTCTGTTGTTAATTGTTCTACTCAGTGTTTCTACTGAAGCATTCGGAAAGTGCTCTGATTTACGACTTGTTTATTCTGTTACTATACAAACTTTGTGAAACTGCTGCTACATTGGGACATGGAGTTTAGGGTGACCTAAGTCTATGTCCCCAGGCTTTTAAGTGGACTCTTCTCCCCTTTCAGGAGCTCTGTTGTGGCATCAACACTATTCAGGAATGGCAATGACTTGATGAACAAAAATATTCAAACAATTAAAAAGAAAACCCATAATGCTGAACGTGCAAACTTGCTGTGTCTTAAAGAACAAGAAATGGAAGTAAACAGGAAGAAATATCATCTACATCAAGGAGAAAACTAGGAACATACCAGAGGATGCTTCCACAGTCTTTCCAGTCTGCTGATCAGCCAGTCGAGGGAGCCAGAAAATTGCACAGTTTTTGCAATTTCCTCTAATTAGAGCCACTGCAAAAGAAGAACTCACATTAATGTGATTTTCAAGTTTAAGTACCAAGGTAAGGTTGCAGGAGGTACAAAATATGGGATGGAGGGAATAAAGCATCTGCCAGTTTCATCTAAACCGTATGCAAATGCAACTACATACATATTCACACACACATACAAAAACTGGGTATTTTTGAAAACTCCTCTTCTTATTAGAAGGCAAATAATTCCTAACATGCATTTCTTTTAATTAGCCACCAAACTGAACTATTTGATCTCCCCAAAACCCAATTTTCACACCTATACTCCAAAGAAGTTAAGAACGTACCAGATTGCCTGAGACAAAATAAAAGGACACACAGCTAGCAGCTATGATTCTAACAGCTATGCTGGGAGATGTAACTAAATGAAGCAAGGAGAAAGGATGGCAGGCCGACAATTAATAACGTTGTAAGCCACTCATGTGTGTGCACCTCTCTTCATTTAGAAGTCCACAGCCATGTAAAAGACTGGAACAGCTTAGAGAAACCTATTTTAACTTTTCCTAGTCTTGTGATTCTTAGCTCTTTTACTAAAGACTCTTTCTCACATGAAATTCTGAAGTGACAATTATTTGCATGAGGTTATATACTCAAATAAAAAAATTCAGTTTTCCATTTAAAAACTCAGCAGATTCAGTTCTGTGACAGCAAGTCTAGTAATCTTCTTTAACAAAAGTTCTATGCTTAGACCTGTAAGACGGTTCAGAAACAGTGTAAGTGCTCAAAGGTTTTTTTTAGCAGCATTACACTTGAAGGCAGAAAGCTATCCCCAGAGGGACAGTCATTGCCCACAGTCTTGCCACACTAGGAAGCAGATTGAAGGCCTGGAGTCTGAGGAAGAACAGGAGGGTGAAAAGCCTACGGTTAGACTGTGCAAGTCACACTTAAAGATGCCCTTCACATCTCCTTCCCAAGCAAAACAGCAAACAAAGCTGATTCGTGTTCTGACAGTAAAATAAAAGAAACACAAAGGATGGGAAGTTTCCTCTCCCTCTGCCTGAAGGGAGACTTGGGAGCCTCAGAATAGGATAAAGGGGGTACATGCAATGTCTAGGTCTGGGGACAGGTGCTTGCTCCCAAGCTTGCCAACCCAAATATGGTGGAAGGAATGAACCGAGTCCTGCAAGTTGTACCCTGACCTCCATATGACCTCCACATTGGCATGGCTCTGCCTCCCCCTCCTCCAACAACATATAAGGCACACAAATTTTTTAAAAAATCAATTAATAAAGATTTTCCTTTCTAAAAGAAAATAATGGCAGCCATATTCAACATACCAGTCTTCATCTGATGACCATTCTCACCTCCAAAGTGCAATGTAAGTATAAGACATAAGACAGAATTCTTCCTTAATGCTAGAAAGACACAATTCCTACAACGTTCTTTAACTGCAGCCTTACTGGCCTTATCTCTAAGGCTTTGATTACTAAGAAGACACTTAGAATCCATTAAACACTGGAGGTGAAGAATTTAAGAGAGTCTTAGAGAAATCAGGACATTGTCCCTGAGAATTAGAGACCTTGGAAACTACAGTTTGGTGATTCCTGCCCAAAGATGCTGGAGTAAAAGAAGCACCCATGGAATCAGGTGTTCTCTATTGCTCATGGGAAGGAAATGCCACATCGAGGCTGCTCTGTGTCTACTCAGTGGGGACACTGACGCAGCAGGGTGGCTTTAGGGTGGGCTTGTGTCACTAGGGGCACAGAGTCAAGGAAGGGGTAACCATGAGTCACCCAGAAGAGGGTAGTTACTGTCTCACCACAGGAATTGTGAGACAGACGGGCTCTTCTATGACATTCCACTATGCCTGCAGAGAAAGTGGTTCTTAGCTCCTGCCAGGCCTCCCAAGGATATCAGTCTTATTATTCTGTACTGAGTGTACAGCCATATAACCAAGTACTAATAGTGCAGTCTCCCTCTCCTCTCCAGCCTTAACAGATCAGGAGCAGCTGCCTGGAGAAAAAACTGAATCTGTGACTGCCATTGCTATTTCATGGAGATGAGACTATGACAAAATAGTAAAACAGGGAAAGCAGTATGCCTTGATTTAAAATGCAATGCCTATCCAGGACCATGGGGAACAAGACAGGAAGTATCTCTGTCGAAGGAGGGACTAAGGACAGGTATGCTGGCCCAGGACAAATCCTTATTGACCCGTTTTATCCAAAGGCCTCACCTCTTAGCTTCTATTGCCTTAAATGATGCCCTTGTGGTGTTAATCTTGCCAGCTTAGCTGGATCTGGAATTAACTACAAGGCAAGCTTCTGGGGATACCTGTGAGGAACTGTCTTGATAAAGTTACTGTTGGCAGCACTTTCCAGTGGCAGTCTAGATAAATGGGAATTTCTACTGCTGCTGGATCTCTTCCCTGTGATCAGAAGCAAGAATTTTCTGGTGTGCGACACATGTTGAAGGCCAGCAGCTCTCTAGGGATCCTTCAGACTCTCAAGGGTGAGGCAGCCATGGTTGGACTACCCATCCTGTATTGTGTAAGCCAAGCTAAAAATCTCCTTTTAAGATACACTCATTCTACTGGGCCGCCTCCTCCAGAACACCTGTTCCTAATAGACCATCAAAATATGGCTCCATTCTGCTAATACAGTGATTAGGTCAGAGCCGCTATAGTCCAATCAGATCCCAAAAGCCCCTCATATAACACTGCCCTGGAAACCAAGCCTCCACCTCCTCAGCTCTTCAAGGATTCACTGTTCACTTCTGCTGAATAAGAAAGGAGGACAGCCTGTTCTGTTTGTTTTCTGCTCCGAACCATGAGTAAATGAGTACTCATGGTTTGCCAAAGGGCCATTTCTCAGACCTTCTAGACAGGCATACTGGCTTGTCTGCATCCCACAGATTAACTATCTGGACGTCAGAAAAGATGTATGAAAGAGGGCTACAGCAATGCTTCTCCAATTCCAAGTACAGTTGTATATGACATCTCGATGTCTTCCTGACGGCAGCTCATAAATCCACCTTTATCAATCTCCACCTAAGACCCAGCCTCACTAAGTCTATGTCAAGCACCAAATTGTTAAAGATTATCACTCTGCCTTCTGTGTTTGCTCTCCATATGATGAGCACCAGCACCAGCAGGAAATAGCTCATTCCCTCCATAGCTCTTGGAGAGAATCTAATGTCCAGTTATCTGGGTTTTGTTTTATTTTGTACTTGTTTTATTCTTAGTGCATGCCTGTGTGCGTGTGTGCATGTGTGCGTGTGTGTACACTGGCTGTAGGGCCCAGGACCTTATGAAGGCTGCACAACCATGTTACCCATAAGGTACGGCCCTTACACCCTGTCTACCTCTTTGGAAAGATCAAGAAGGGGGATCATGAATTTGAAGTTCATATTTAAAGTAAATCTTTAGAGAACTAAGGAAAATGAACTACATAGGACTGTGACATGGAAATATATTACAGAACTTCAATGACTGTGGCAGAACTGAAACTTATAAACTGAAGTATAAACTCAGACTTACAGTCTGGAGTCAATGAAAACTGGAAGGTAGAAGTCTCTCAAAGTCAAATGTACTCTATATTTTCACTTAAAATTTTTTCCTGGTCATTAAATAAGTGGTCACTAGAATGCAAGTAAGAACGAAAATAGAAGCCGGGTGGTGGTGGCGCACACCTTTAATCCCAGCACTCGGGAGGCAGAGGATCTCTGTGAGTTTGAGACCAGCCTGGTTTACAAGAGCTAGTTCCAGGACAGCCTCCAAAGCTACAGAGAAACCCTGCCTCAAAAAACCAAAAAAAAAAAATTAAGATAGATTCAGCCTAAAACCCTTGTCAGGAGAGTAAGCCCACCCCCTGACACTGCCTGGAGCACCAGGACCCACAGGGTGGATGACCCAGAGACCTAGCATAGAACCAACTTGACTGCGACTGGAGGGGGGAAATGTCAATGTAATGGTGCCTAATGATATTCTGCTGCACCCATAGATTGGTGTCTAGCCCAATTATCATCAGAGAGGCACCATCCAGCAACTGATGTGGAGACCCAAGCCAAATATTAGGCTGAGCTCAGGGAATCCTGCTGAAGAGAGAGAGGAAGGATTGTAGGAGCCAGAAGAGTCAAGGACATCACAAGAAAACCCACAAAACCAACCAACCTTGGCTCATAGGGTCTCACAGACACTGAAATGACATCCAGGGAGCCTGCAAGGGACTGACCTATATCCTCTGCATGTATGTGACAGTTGTGTAGCTTGGCCTTCTTGTGGCACTCCTACCAGTGGGAGCAGGGGCTGTCTGACTCTTTTACTGGCTTTGGGGACCCTGCTTTAATACATGGGGAGGTGCTTAGTCTTACACAACTTGATATGCCATGTTTTATTGATATCCATGGGAGACCTACCTTTCCTGAACACAAATGGAGGGGGAGTGTATTTGGTGGTGGGAATAGAGCAGAGTTGTAGGAGAGAATGGAAGGAGGGGAAACTGTGGCTGGGATGTAAAACAAATTTAAAAAATAGTAATAAATAAGAAGGTAAAAATAAATATTAAAATGAAAATAAAGCAAAGGAATGTTGTAAATGTAGTTTCTCATAATTCTATCACTTGGATTACCTCTAAACCATTAAATTACCTTGTATATAAAAGGAAGGACTCTCATTTTCTCTAATATATAAATGTCCTAGGGTTTTTTAAAACAATAAACTGGAACCAAGAGATAGCTTTTTTCTTTTACCACCACATATCTAATTTACTGTTGTCAATCATAAACACTGTTCATATGAATAAATATGACACAGAAGTAGAAACAGAAGCTAAAAATCAAGATTTCCCTGCTAAGAAAGAGGCAGTCATGTAACACTTTTCTGTATATTCTTACACAAAATCAATTGGACACAAATTGCCTCCTCTGAACAACTCTCATTTTGTGCAGTTGCAATCTTTTTTATGAAATTTGATTTGATTTTTTTCTTTCCTTTCTTGGTTTTTCGAGACAGAATTCCTCTGTATTGCTTTGGAGGTTGTTCTGGAACTTGCTCCTTAGACCAGGCTGGCCTCGAACTCACAGAGATCCACCTGCCTCTGCCTCCTGAGTGCTGGGATTAAAGGCGTGCATCACCAATGCCTGGTTTTGATTTGATTTATAATTTTGTGTGAGAAAAAGAGATGGGAGAGAGGGAGGGAGGGAGAGAGGGAGGGAGGGAGAGAGGGAGGGAGGGAGGGAGGGAGGGAGGGAGGGAGGGAGGGAGGGAGGGAGAGAGGGAGGGAGGGAGGGAGGGAGGGAGAGCAGGTGACTTCAGAGGTCAAAAGAAGGCATTAGACCTAGAGCAGAAGTTACAGGGACCTTCAGTCACCCAATGTGGGTGCTGAAAACTGAGCTTGGGTCCCCGCAAGAGCAGTGCATTCTCTTACCCACTGAGGCATCTCTCCAGTCCTACAGTCAGAATCATAATCAATATGTAGTAAGCCTTTTTTTCTTCCCAGTTAATGTCATACCACAGGTTCCCAAACAGAAATAGAGAAACGACTTGGTCTACTTCATACAGTTTTCCAAATTATGGATTTATCCCAATTTTCAATGATTCCATAGTACTAAACTAAAGTATACCACCAGCTCTGTAGCTCTGTAGTCAATCCCCTGTTGATATAAAGATGGCTTTCAATTTTATGCTATTTACAAGTAATTCTATAGCAGATGCTCTTTTCACATTTATACAAATATATAGCACATGCTTCTTAAAGCAGAGTATTTGAGAGCAAAGGAACACAAACATCTAAAATTTTATATGCAATCAGACCAAGATTGGCAAGGCTGTTAAAATTTCATCATTCATGCTCCAACCCAGAACACATTAGCCAACATTTTCCCTAATGATGGTTATGATCAAAATTATTTTCTGTGCTAACCTAGTCAAAACATAGAATTCATATTAATTTGCATTTATTTTCCATGGTAAATTTTATTACTTAATTCATTATTGTATCAGTCGTTACTTTATCTGTTTATTTTATATTAGATATTACTTATTTTTCTCCTGGGTATATAAAACTCCACATTGTAAAGGACCTAATTAGCATTTTACTTTCATGGAAACTTTGGCATATTTCTCCAAGTCTCATTTTTTTAAATTTTACAATGATACTATCTATCATGCAAACTATTTTATGTGATCCTGCTTACTGGTTTTGGTTAGTCACGTATTACCATTATTTAATAAAAATGCCATGAGACGGTGAAGGCAGCTCAGTCAACAGCTGCACACATCCTTGCCGGCACTGTGATCCCTGCTGATGTCTTTTCCATTCCACTCCAAGCTCCTTGAAAGCTTACACAGATGCTGTATTTTGAACATCACTGTCCCTCAGTTCCTGGATCAGAGCATCTCCCAGAGCAGGTATTCAACAAATAGTTAACCCATTCATGAAATCTGTGTAATGATCTGTTTATTGGATTGGGACACTCACATGTTGTAATCCTAATTGTTATGGATGACACTAAGAGATGGAGTCATTGGGTTGGAATGAGGTCATTAGAATGGAGAACTTATCAGCAGGGTTAGTGTCCTTACAGACATCCTAGAGAAATGCTCTGTAGAATATGGTCAGAAGGTATCTCCATTAGACTGTCTCTCAACAGTCCTCTGCAGATACGTGGTGTGCTGATGCCTTGCATTTGGACTTCTGCTTCCAAAACTATGGGAAATTGTCCTTGGTTGTACACAAGCCATCTATCTACCTTATACATTTTGTTACAGCAATTCAGACTTCATGAGAGATTCTACTGGTATGGAGACAAACCAGACACTAAACCCAAGATCCCCCAACCTGAATGACTCTGTACAAGAATGTCTCATCCAGAAACCAGGTGAGAAGCTGAGGTGCTTAGGGAAGCAGGCAGAAGGGAAAGGGAGCATTTCTCAAGGTGAGGCATTTAAATAAATAAATAAATGAGTGAATAGTCAAAATATCTGGAAAGAATAGGTACAGGCGTAACTTAACAAAAGACTCATTCAAGGACTGCAGCATGGAAAGGCAAGAGTCAAGAAACATAAACACACGGGAAAAACCTTTATCTTTTGCTGCTTTCAAAACCCAGTTTATCTCTGGAAATCTCACCAACTGGCAAACTAAGCAATAGTGAAGAGATTACATTAATAGCCCCTCCCTGATGATAAGGTTGATGACTACCTTATATGCCATCCTAGAACCTTCATCCAGTGACTGATACAGATACTCACAGCTAAACACTGAACTGAACTCCTGGAACCCAGTGACAGAGATGGAGGAGTGATAAGCAAAGGGGTCAAGACCATGCTGGTGAAACCCACAAAGACAGCGGAACAGACAAGGGGGAGCTCTTGAACCCCAGACTGAGAGGCCAACAGCAGACTGATCCAGACTCCATGAATGTAGTGTCAGTGAGGAGGCCACAGAAATCACTGGGGCCTTGGGTAGTAGATCAGTGTTTACCATGGTGTACGAATGAACTTTGGGAGCCCATTCCACACGAAGGGACGCTCTCTCAGCCTGGACACATGGGAGAGAGCCTCTATCCTGCCCTGGATGAAATGAAAGACTCTGGAGACCCCCCCAAGGAGGGCCTCACCCTCCCTGGGGAATGATGTGGGGATTTGGGGGCTGGGGGTGACTGGTGGAGGGACAAGGGAGGAGGGGTGGGAGAGGGAGCTGGGATTGACATGAGAAGCAGGCATGTTTCTAATTTAAATACAAACATATACTGAAAAAGAAAAAACCAGCTTATTTTTAGTTTTATTTATTTGTATGTGTATCGGGGGGTTCACATGAGTACAGTATAAACAGAGCCCATAAGAAGGTGTGTCAGCTTCCTGGAGCTAGAGTTACAGGCAGCTGTGAATATAGGACAGAGGGAACCCAACTATGGTCTTCTGTAAGAGAAACACATGCGCTTAACCAATGAGCCATCTATGCATTCTGATTAAATCCTTTCTTAATCAAATTAGATATAAATAATTAAGAAAGCTTGTATAGACATTAAAGAACATTCAAATCTTGCAAATTTTAATTAATTATAGACATTCTGGAAGTATAATTCTTCATTGAAGAAAGTACTAGAAAGAGGCAATGCAGAGCAACTTACAAAAAGTGAATGAGTTCAGGGGTTAGAAAGGAAAAGGAAAGTCAGACATGGGATGCCTTGTTCTAAGAAACATAGAGACCAGTGTTAGAGTCAATGAAGATCCATGATTGAGAGGGTGTGCCATCCAAGTTCTGAGATTAAGATAGGAAGACAAGGGAACCAGAGTCAGAAAAAACAGCCAGAAGCTTTATAGTATTTCAACATCCTGGAGGCCTCTAGCTCAGCCCTGGGTACCATTGGTGACTCAGTACCACACACCCCATCATTCTCAGACATTCAGCATCCTCGCATAACACGATGTCATTCTGCATGCAACCTGGGCATATCCTGCCACACACTGTGTATCATCTCTGGATTATTTACATCAGATGAAGTGAACAGTTGTTACCCTATATTGTTCAGAAAATAATGACAAGAAAAGATTCCGTTCATGTTTAGTTCAGACACACTATTTTTCTATTATTTTCAATTCACAGCCACTTGAAAGCATGGATGTCACACCTATGAATATGGAGGGCTGACTGTATTTGCTGAGAATCAGCTAGGTATGGCATGGCGCAGGTATGAAGTGAAGACACTATATCCAGAGAGAGAGAGAGAGAGAGAGAGAGGAGAGCGCACAGAATTTAAAACTTTTAGTGCAGCAAGAAGTATAGAGAACTTTCCATCACATCTTGATTGGAGAAAGTATGAGAAAGCAACTAGTACTTTCTAAATGTGAAAACCAAACACCAGTACATCCTAAGAATAATCATGACCATGTTATCTTCTACAAGTTTAATCTAACATTCTTTGTCGTATCCAGCAAATGTACATAAGGTTTCTTTCTCAGTGCATGTTTGAACTACAACAGAAGTTGAACACACCAAAACAAATACCAGCTGCCCAACCATGTTATGGTGGAATCATTATCACCACCTTCACAGACACCATTCAAAGCAATAGGTGTCAGTTGTTATCTGCCTGGCATGTTAACTCAAAATTGGCAGAGTAACACTAGAAGCAGACACGTTTATTTCCTCCACTTCTCCAATCAGAACACTGAGCTTCATCTGTATCCAAACTCACATCAGAGACAGAGGCTGGATTCTGGGGAGAGGGAAAGGTATTTCCTCAGAAGCTCTTAGCTATAGGTGAAGTCAGGCTTTGTTTCTCAATAAAAGGGCCTAATGGAAAAAGCAGTAAGAGGCCCATTGTTTTTGAATAAAGTGAATTAATAGCTATATTCACCCTCCTACCAAAGATCAATGGCTATCTCTGCAATGTGTTTATTAAATAAGTTAAGACAGCATTGACTGAATGTGACTCTGCCCCATGCACAGTGTGAGGCAGCAGATAAAAGCACTCTGCTTAAGTCACTGGTTCATCCAACTGACTAGAAGGATGAAACACATGAACCAGCATCTCTGATGGACAGGCAAGCTTCTCTGTAACTTCTACCCTCTAGCTGACAGCCATTAAGTACAGGGGCTTAACTTAGGTTTCAAGCATTGGCCAGTACTGATAAAGTCTCATCCATCCCTTTGCCAGAGTTCCTGTTGTAGTGATACTTTGTGATCTAACAAATAAAGCTTGCCTGAAGGTCAGAGTGTAGAGCCAAGCCCCTAGTTAGGCATAGGGGCTAGGCAGTGGTGGCACACATCTTTAACTCCAGCATGTGTGAGGCAGAGGCAGAGAGATCTCTGTGAGTTCAAGGCTATCCTGGACTACATTAGATTGATCCAATCACAAAGAGAAACAGTCAAGCAGTGTTGGCTCACATGTTTAATCCCAGTTCTTGGGAGTCATATGCCTTTAACACAAGCACTAAGGAGGCAGAGATAGGAAGGGATATGGCTGGACGGAGAGAGGAATATAGAGTGGGAGGAGATAGGAGCTCATTGCATTCAGTATGAGAATTCCTAAGAGACATGATCACCCATTCAGTCTGAGGATTTGGTAGAAGTAAGAACTAGTGGCTGGCTATTCTGCTTCTGCTTCTCTGATCTTTCAGCATTTAACACTTTATCTGACCCAGGGTTTTTATTATGAAGACCAATTAGAATTTGTATTACATTCTGTTTCTGGAATGGTTTTGGTTTGGGACTCTGAGATGGCAGGTGTGGGTTTCAGAAGGTGGGAGGAAAGAGTGGGCTCTTTTTCTCAAGAAAAACATTTCCTTTCCCTCCCCAACACCAAACTGGAAGTGCACTGCAAAGTATGTAACATGAAAATCTAGCAAGAGCTAGCTCAGGTCCTAAAGGGAAAGCAGATTGTGGGAAGCTGACCACACAGAAGTCAGGGAGGGAGGGAGGGAGGGAGGGAGGGAGGGAGGGAGGGAGGGAGGGAGGGAGGGAGGGAGGGAGGGAGGGATGAGAAGCAGATTCTCCAGATACAATGAAGACACTGTGCTAAATTTTATGTTAGACTGCCATTTATATAATATTTAAGGCAGGGATACATCACTCCACCCATACCATCTCTACAATTTCTCTCTACTGGGACAGGTGCACCATTTTAAAGTCACATCTCTCACCATGTTCCAATAAGAGAAGCCACAAGCCTAATTGCAATTCTTGTACAATTCTCAGCATTTTGTAGAGTATACTAAAGCTACTTCCATGGATTCTAAAATAATCAAATTCTGTGTAGTTATAGGGAGTACCCTCAAGGAATTTGTAGCTTCAAGGGGAGGTTAAGTGTGTGCTTGACTGCAAGGAACTTGAATCCTGAGTCCCCCAAATCACCATGACTTCCCATGTTCATGTTACTTACTCATGGGAAGGTGAGTACATAACATGCTGAAAGGACAGATGAGATGGGACCAGGGAAAGAATGGACATAAAGAGAAAACTGAGGTGTCATACTGTCTTGATGCATTGCAACTTATTCTACTTTATAACACACCTATGGCCAAACATACAGTTTGTCTACAGTCGATCCACATCATATCATGTAAAGAAGCTACACTGTGGTGTTGAAAAGATACCAAACGAGGTTAAAAATGCACCCAACCAAGGGTCTAGGCCCTGCTCCAAATGATGTGACAGACTTTGAAGATCCCCATGGAAGGCCTTACTCTCCCTGGGGAGCAGAAAGGAGATGGGATAGGGGGTTGGTGGGGGGGGGCAGGGGAGGAGGGCAGGGAGAGGGAACTGGGACGGACATGTAAAACAAGCTTGTTTCTAATTTAAATAAAAAAGGGAAAACATGCACCAAACTGAAGTTTTTTTCCTGTCTCATCTTGCTGTCTTTATTGTTTGTTTGTATTATTGCTGTTGTTTTGTTAAATTCAATGTCATTAATTTCTCATTTACAAGGAAATGTACTCTTCTAGAAAATGTGCTCTCTAGAAAATCCTTATCCTGGTAATAGTTGTGGGAAAATAGCAAATCAAGACTCCTACAAAGCCTCACTATCCCTGGTCTTGTTCAGAGGAATGCAATTGCCAGCTCCATGAAAGCACCAAATTGCATGCACTTAATTTTAATGTCATATCAAAGTGCTCATCCAAAGCAAACATTAAAAATTCTAACAGGGACAATTATGAATAAATTGTTTTATGACTATAAATCTTAATGAAGTTTAATTATATTTTAAAGATTTTCCAAAGATTTTGACTATCCATTCTTCACATTGAAATTACTTTATCATTTTTTAAATTCAGTTACACTTTCCTATTCCATCAAAATTCAGTCATTTAATTAATACTGATATATTAATAGATATCCTGGTGTATCTACTATACACCAGGCATTAAACCAAATGAAAGAGACACAAAACCCCAAAGCTGATAGTCTTGCCTTAGTAAAACTAATAGGAATTATAATGAGTGGTAAACCACCTCAAATGTTGCTTAAAATAAAATATATCTAGAAGTTGGCCAACCAGATCCTGGAAACACTGTAAGAGGACACTAGAACAATCCCTGACAAACCAGAGCTGACAGGAAAGGGACTTTGTAACACTAACGAGAATCAAGAATGAAATAAGCAATACTGGTTATTATTAGAGCCCTGCAAAAGCCACCTGCCCTAACCAAGGCACAACTCAGTCTATGGTGGCCTTCCTCACTCAGAGAAGGGTTTAGCATCTTTGACTTTAGATCAACACCACTAAAAATTCAAAGTCCTGACTACGAAGCATGCTGTGAAACTACTGAAATCTTGTTTTCCATAGAAACTCAGTCATGATCCTTACCCAGCAACTCATACAGAGAATTCAGAATGGATTTCCAAGACTCCCCTGCTTCTCACCCAGCGACGTCTGTAAAGTGAGCTACACTACTATAGACATGTAAGCGGTCTATGCACTCCAGAACCAAGTTGATCATTCCCTGGAGAGGGGGTAAAAACAAATCACTATTAGAACCTAATTCTGAGCCAGGCATAGTAGCTCACCTGTACACCCCAGCATGCAGGAGACTGATATAGGAAGACAAATACAAGTTCAAGGGTAGTCTAAGCTACAGAGTAAGTCTATTCCAAAAGAAGGAAATTAATTGTGCTCAGGACAAAAGGAAAAGAGGGATAACTTGATTTTAAAGAGAAGTCTAGCTTAACACTGTCTGTTCATTGTAAAGCAAACTAAGATCATTTATTCAAAAGGCAAGAAGAAACACATCTGCCTGAGAAACTAAATGTTCTTCAGATAACTGAAGGTTTCAATCTTGGTTTTCATTCCCAAACAAAAGTGAAAGACTCTTTCAGATTCTAGGCCACACTATTCACACCTCTTTGAAGTCCTTTACACCATTTTCCTGGCAAGAACTCCAGCTGAACAGAACTGACTGAAGGTGATGCTGGCTTCTGAGGAAGGTAAGGACTGAATTAGCTTCTTCTTCCCCCCTATTCAGGTAGGAAAAAAAAGGGGGGGTCTTTAGAACTAAGTGTTCTTTAAGTTTTGTAGTTTAATAATAGAGAAGTGATTAAACTCTGGGGAAAGTTCTCTTCAATCCTTGGCATAATACAGTGCTTTCCAAGTGGGGGTTGTGACCTTTGCCCCAGAAGATGGCAAGTTTCCAGTGATCTCTGGTGACAGCCTGAGTTCCAGGGCTAAATATAGGTCACTGACAATGACAGCTTCCCTTCCTCAGGCACCTGGAAACCCAGTCCTATGAAAGAGGTTACTCACGGCTGGTGGGAGACAAGACTGAGAACTGCCAGGAACATGGCCCAGATATGATGGGACCCAGCCCCACAGGGTCTCTGAGTGGTTTGTCAGCTGACAGCCACAGGTGCATCCTGTTTTCTAGTCCTGGCTTACTGCCCCCGCACTGCCCATCTGACATCAACATCTAGCACGAGGAAAACACGCTCTCTTCCACCTGGGGTTTTTCCACTGTGCTGTAAGTCTGTGTATAAGACTGCTCCCTCCTACAAGAGAGAGACCTGTTAAGAGAAGCTTTTTCTTTGAGAGAAGTTTTCCCGCCAGCCTGGTTCTAGAGCCACATCAATCCCAAATAAACACACAGGACGCTGTATTAATTATGAAGCTGTTAGCCTTGCTTGTTTCTTACTGGCTAGCTCTGACTTAAGTAATTACCCCATAATTGTTAATCTAAGTATTTCTCTTACCGGAGAATAGTTCTGGGTTTCCTACCTCATGGCAGTTACATCTCGAACTCTCCTGTGTTTCTCCTTCCCAGAATCCTCCTGGACTCCTAGCCCCACCTATCTAGATTCCTATTGGCCAGCAGTAATTTATTGACATATACACAGGACTTCCCCAACAGAGACCTCTTAGCACTTGCAATAAAGACACACACAAGCACACACTCTCCTGGCAATAAAGGCAGCACATGCATTCTCTTAGTACAAACAGCTGGACGTCTGGTCTTTCTTTTCCGATACCTTGGACTTGCTTGTGGCAAGGGCTCCGCACAGATAGAAGACCCTTTCCACTGCCACTGTCTACTGAATAAAACCAAACCACGTTTATCTGATTTCCAAATTGACTTGTAAATTGTGGGTTGCTGTTTTGAAACTCTAAAAAAATCATGCTTTTTCCTTTACAGTTTGAGAGAGCAAGAGTGGATTTATAAAACTTAGCAGCAATCCAGACCAGGGTGCTTCCCCACTGCTGCAGCACGAGCATGCGAACTGTAATCAAACAATTTCAGTGGTGAAACCAACAGTCATCAAGTCAACTATCACTGTTTCCGTGAGGCGCCTGCCCACCCTATGTAATACAGCGATATGTATTCCTTCACTATACCTGCCGCTTATTAAGTGATAGTTCATGACCCATTTTTTGAGACCCAATTAAGTATCATGGCTGACAGGCTGAATGTACTGGGTAGTGTTCTCCAAGGGTGTACACGTCATTTGCGACTGGCTGAAAGAGTACATACTCACAGGACACCCCCAGGCTTCCTGAATACAGAATTGGAGGGGTGTAACCCAGCACTCTGTGTTTTTATAAGCCATCCAGGTGATTCTGATGCTAAAATTTGACATTCACTGATCTAAAGTATTGTAAATCCCCCCTCCCAAACTGTCCCCCAGGAAAAGGCTTCCTATATCTCCTGAAGTTGAAAAAGACTGAAACATTTTACTACTGTTATTATTATAATTATCATTATTGCTATTGCTCAAGCCAGGGAGTGTGCACACGTGGAGGGCAGAGAACAGCTTACAGGAGTTGGTTTTCTTTTTCCACCACGTGTCTTCTGGGACTCGAACCCAGGGCATCAGGCTTGTGCATCAAGCACTGCTATTGGATGAGCCGTTCTAGAACCTAAATCTGGCCTTGCATGTTATAAATCACAAGTCATTATTCTATCTGGACTTAATTTTATGAGTAGTGAATTTCCCTATTTCAACAAGGCGTCTTTGTTTTTTGAATGAAATTAATTTTCATAAGTTTAAAATTTGTAAAAATCAACTTCTGATGATTCGTACAAGGGTACCTTAATCAAACTCAACATAGAAAACTTTCAGAAGTAGGGCTGGGACAATTACTCTGCAGGTGAGAGCCCTTGCACCATAAGCCCAATGACTGAATTTGATTCCAAAAACCCCAAACGGAAAGAGAGAACCAACTCCCACAAGTTGTTGCCTGGCCTCCACATGCACATGCCAGAAATCACACATGCACACAAGAGTAATAAATAAGAAAGACAATTTCAGATGTATATCACTGCTAAATGAGGATCACTCCTCCCATGAAATGATCACTGATTCTAAAATGATGAATAAATTCACTAGAACATGTCATTTCACAAAATGCAAATTTGCAGCTCTCTAATGTGTCAGTGGTGAAGAGGCAAGTCTACAAGATCTGACCTCAGACCTCTATGTTCCAACTCTAGTTTTTCACTTACTAGGTAATGGGGGTCATGCCTAAGGTATCCAATTTCTCTGCCTGTTTCCTCCATAAAAACGAGTTACTGTCCTATCCCATTTCTCGTGACGGTTCAGAGACAGTACTTGCTGCAGAACCACACATGTCCAGTTGAGTGCTGTTGCTGTTACTGCTTTTAAAACATTTGTTCATTTATTTGTGTGTGTCTGCACGTGTTTACATGAACCATGCTCATGGCGGTGCCTGTGGAAGCCAGAAGAGGGCGTCATAGCTCCTGGAATGGGAGCTACAGGTTGCTATGAGCTGCCATGTAGGGGCTGGGAATCCAACGTGGGTCCTCTAAGTCATCTCTCCCGCCCTGGTTGTTCTTTCTTGACTTAGCTCACCTGTGACTAGTCTGGTCACCATGAACACAGATGATACTGACACTCCATCACTCCAGAGTGTGCAAACAGTTAAGTCTACACAAAGTAAAACCAAGCCAATGACAATGAGTTCTGGACACCCAGCAAGTATCCACCCTTCTAAGCATTCCTCTCTAGCCAAACCCACTGTGCTCCCTTCAGTGTCCTGGGAAAGGACCTCTCCCTTTGCAAAAACAGGAAGTCTCTTCATTTTGAAAACTGTGATCCTAGACTGATGAGTGCATCTCAGCAGCCATCTTGGTAGTACCAGAAACGTCAAAACCTCCAAGAAGATACATAAAATGGATGAGTAAAAGTTGGACCTAGAGCTGTGGCTTTCCTCCTGAATAGTAACTTAGTTAAATACAAATACTCTTAGTTTTAACATCATTACCAGCAGAGTTAGTACAAAAGCAAATTGAGTGGTTAACATACCCAGCTAGTATGAGTTAACTGGTTCTATAACAAAATAAGTTTGCTATCTTAAATCACTGCAGCAACTGCTTAACCAGTCCTTCTTCAATTTGACTGTGCAGAAATAACATTAATTTTACTTTTCCTGCTCCACACTTGCTTAGTAAACATCCAGTCTAATGTATTAACTACATAAATATTTGTTTTGTCTTTAAATTTTCTGTTACATATCATTAGGAATTTCTACAGAAGATTTTAAAATAAGAAAGCACATTAAAAGAAGCTGCTGAGATGACCCAGTCAGTGAAATGCTTGCTGTGGAAGCATGAGGATCTCCAGCCAGATGACTAGCACACGTGTGAAAAGTCAGGGACGATGCATGTGCCTGTAATCTCAGCCACAGGAGGTTGGCAAAGATGGGTGGATCCCTGGGGCTTTATTGCCACCCAGAGTAGCATAACTGATGAACCCTGGATCCCAGTGAGAGACTCTGCCTCAAAAATTTGAAATTACTTCTAATGTGTCTTTGGTTACTCTTTTTATTTGTCTATATTACCGTAAAGGTTGATAATGAACACAGAGATGTTTAAGTCTTGGTGTGGCTATGTGAGTAAAATGTACAAAACACATTTAAAAAACAAAAAGCATAGGCGTCGCTGGCCCACGCCTTTAATCCCAGCACTTGGGAGGCAGAGGCAGTCAGATCTCTGAGTTTGAGGCCAGCCTGGTCTACAAGAGCTAGTTCCAGGACAGCCTCCAAAGCAATACAGAGAAACCCTGTCTTGGGGAAAAATAAATAAATAAATAAGTTAGGCTGAGCTACACAGACAGACTGCAGAAAACAAACAAACACACACACACAAAAAAAAAAACCATGAGCCAGGAGTGGTGGCACACACCGTTATTCCAGCACTCAGGAGGCAGAGGCAGGTGCATCTCTGTGAGTCTGAGGCCAGCCTAATCTGCAAAGTAACTTCCAGGAGAGCCAGGACTGTTACACAGAGAAACCCTGTCTCCAGAAAAAACAAAAATAAATAAAATAAAAATCATTACATATTATGTTTTCGTTGCTGCTGGTTTTTGCTTTGGGTTCTTTCTTTTCTTTTTGAGACAGAATCTCCTATATCCCAGGCTGGCTTTGAAGTCCTGAGTCTTGTGTCACCATGACCCTGCTTAACTGTTTGGTTTTGTTGTGCGCATTGGTGGTCTCACTTCATGAATATCTGGGAACTGGAGGTACTGAAAGTTGTGAGCTGCCATGTGGGTACTGGGAATTGACCCTGGGCCCCTGGAAGAGCAGTCAGAACTCTTAAACACTTGCTGAGCCATCTCTCCATCCCCCAAGTTTAACAGTATTTTTAAAGTTAACATGAAGGACTCTGGGCTGAATCCTAACCAACAATACAGACAAATGGAGCTCATCCTCCCAGTGAACCCTCTCAAGGGCTTTCTCACACAAATAAGCCAATGTTGCATTCCTTGCTTTGCAATGGGTATGCATGCCAGGTGGCTATCTGGTTATGTAGCATCTGTTTGTGCTATAGCTAACACATGACGGCCAACCACCACTTCCCCAACCTGGCTGTGACTACTTGCTGCCCAAATTATGATCCTTTAGTGGAAGGACACTTGTCAGATCCAAGCAGGTCAAAATTTAAACATTTTCCTCCTCTAGAGGAATGACCAATGGCTCCAAATGGGAACACCCCACACCTAAGGCCTCAGACTTAAAACATTAGAACATGGAGCCAAGTTGGAGTTTTAGTTACATAAAACAAGGAATCTTTCCCTTCTCTCTCACTACTGTGACCCAGCATCTTGTCCTATAGATGGAGAGAGATAGATCTCAAGCAACCAATCCCCCCTGGTAAAATCGGTGTTATACACAGCAAGCATAAAACATGCTTATCTTTTCAAGAATGAAATCCTTTTGTCTGCTTTACGTTCTGCTTGGCGTCTTTGTCTGAGGGTCAACTGTGGAATGACAGAGTAAGACTACAACACACCCATTCTGCATATTATTTTTCTCCCTTGGCAACGTCAGGCCAGGAACAGTAGGTTGCCTTTGCAGAATGTCTGCCGTGTCTAGAAATAACAGAGAAGAAGCAAACACACGCAGGGAGGACAAAACTACAGCATTTAAAACGCGTAACTTCAGGTCTGACTGAAGTGGCCCTCACAGTCCATATTCTTCCTTTTAAAACGCTCACCCCAAGTTAAGGGAGCCTGCCCTGAGTGTGGTCGCACTACATCGTACCTGTCTCAATGCTTTTTCCCTTTGTTGCCTCATCCTGCCATTACCTGTTATCTAGTGGGTTTGGCTAATCTGAAATGTATGTCCTCAATACTTGGGAATACCAACAACTACACAGTAAGGAATTAGGAAACTATGGTGGTTTAGTACATCATATCTGAATATAATCTTCAGTGTATTCCTAATATTGAAAAATCAAAGTTCATTTTTCTGAGCTCTATTGTCTAAGATCCAACTTAAAGATTGTCTCTGTCTTCTATATCCTTCCTTCTGCAACCTGTTTCCTGACCATTTCACTATTCATTAATCTCTCCCTCCACAAGAGGGATGGGCAGCGCGCACACACACACACACACACAGAGAGAGAAAGAGAGATATTTTAATAGAATCAATTTTGTTATTACTGTCTGATAAACCTATATGCAAAAAGTGTCAATGTGACTGAAATGACATAGAATTCTGAAAAAAATAATTTTTGATTGTCCATGATCTAGCAATTACTTCCATGAAAAACTGAATTAGTTCTCTATATCTTAAATTTTATAGAGGTTTATTTAAATGATCAAGAGAAAAATTTGTATTATAATTCTAAGAATAATCACACCAAATCCATGAACTAAATGTCTATAAGATGCTATCAACTAAAAAGAATTCCCAAAGAATCAAGAGCTAAAATGAAGCACCAGGTACATTTTAAAATGGAGAATATAAAATAGGTAATTATTTTCGCCTTATAGTTTTAAACCTCTTTACATACACAATGATGGAAAGGTCACGTATAGAAGAGTATATGTGACAGAAATGTCTATGAGTATTTTCAAAAGTAACCACTGAACTCTAATCTAACCACTGAACTTCATAATCAATGATGTAATAGTCAGGAGGAGAACAAAGAGGATTGCACAGCTATGGATGGACTTCCCAGTTCAATTTGCTCTTAAAAGAGGTGACATTAGACAAATACTGTTAGTTTCAGAAACTGAACAAAATGAAAAATTACTGCATTATGGAGAATATTTTATCAATAATTGTGCCATAAGGTATATTTTATTCAGCTGATCAACTTCACAGAACTAAAGCCTCAGAACTACCAGGTGAGATAATACATATATACCTGCAATATCCCATTCCATAAATAATCTATACTATCAGAAGCCACGCTGCATTCAGACTCTACAAAGAGAGAAATGAAAGTGTTCTAGTGGCTTCCGAGCATGCCATAAACAAAATACAGGCATTGGGTATGATTATTGTGAAGTTCAAGGAAAGAGATAAACAGATTCTAGGAAATACTATTTCTACTATTTCACACATTCTTTTACTCCACACTGCTAAAGGCTTAGTGAAAAGGTCATTTATGTATCTCAAAGTAAATAAAGACACTTAGCAACTCCTGACATTGTCACTCTCTCAAGACACAACCTATTAATCACATAGTCCAGATGCTGTGTCAGTTGTTTTATTTCATATGGCAAATAATATGTTTCAAGGTATAATTACTGATTCCTCCCACTTTCTTTCTGAACTGAGGACATCCCTACTATCTTCACAAACGAGTTAAATGTTTACAGGGAACAGTAAAACTGATGTCATATTGTGACATATTTTTGTTCCTAGCAGGCTTTGGGCCTAAATCCCATATTCTCTAATCAGATAACTCTCAAGAGCAAAGATGTAGCCCCGTCCTTACATGTGTGCACATCAATATTTTTAAGATAAAAGTAGGTGTGCAATATTCTTAAAAAATTATCTTAGTTCCAAAAATATTTGCTATTTTTTTAAACAAGGCCATTACAAATTCAATTCAAGGAGCAGCTCAAAATAAAACAGACACAACAAGCTCCTAGAACATCCTCAAGACAAACTCAGAAAGGTATTTCAGAATTCCCTGATTCAAAATGAAATTACAATGTCCAAGGAACTAATAATACTCAAATGTTTTGTTATGCCAAAAGGGAACTAACCAGCATGGTTTTGTTATGCCGAAAGTAACTAACCAGCATGGTTTTGTAAAATAAGGAAAATATAAGTATCAAACGCTAGTGAGGAGAGGGAGGGTAAATGACAGCTTATTATTAAAGAATCTGATAGAGATCAGATCATATCAAACACAACTGCCAACTGCATGCTCGTCCATTACGTCCCCTGAATTGGATGTGATGACATCTGCTCTCGCCACGGTGCACAGTCCACGGAAAACGCTGAAATAATATAGCTGAGCAAACTGAACTTTCTTTATGAACTTTCTTTATGAAAATTAAAGGATAACAGATAAAGTCTTGCCCCTTTTTTCTTCCTTTTTTCTAGTAAAACTGACAAATTGTTGAGGAGCACTACAGCGCCACCAACAGATCAAGGCAGAACAAAAAAAAAAAAAAAAAACACCTCCCACCGTGTGCAAAAAGAAGAAAACTAGAAAAATACCAAAAATTACAAAATGTCTCCCATATGTACCTTTCCGGAGAAAACGTAAGATAGGTCTACAGAGATGAATTGACAAAGAGCTGTAAAGAAATCACATCCCAGACCACAAGTTAGATCCGCTCAGCAATAAAAGAGCCACTAGTTAGCAACAGCCATAACTTAAACCCGGTTATGTCCATCTCCACCTTCATTATACCAGAGCTGCTTTCTGTAGTTTGTATTCAAGTACTCCATCAAGGGAATCACAATAGGTTCGCTTGTTGATAATTTACTCTGGACAACTGCGGCAATAGATAATTTTTATAAAGAGGATATGTACACACTTGGCACTACCAACATTGCTGGCACACAAAAAATGTCCATCTTGAAACATCTGAGTTCCCCTGTAGTTCACACCAATTAAAAGTATAATTTTCATTATATATGTTTATCTTTAACAATCCAGAGGGAGAAAAAAACTGCTCCCCCCCCCCTTTTGGTAAAAAATAACCAGACAAAATTACGTGGAATGTGCACAGATCGAAGCTAAAGAAAAATACAAAGACTGGTTTTTCGAGAAGAAACACAATGAAAATCTCTCTTATCTGGTGCTCCCTTCAAAGATGTAATGCCAAGAATGTTTAAAATTATAAACTCACCATCAGTGTAGGCAAAGCAGCAACCAGTCCTCAAAAAAAACAAAAAAAAAACAAAACGTGTAACAATATAGGCTGGGGACTGGGTTGTCCAGAAAAACAGCCTCTGGGCAGCGTAGGGATCTTCAAACATCCTGAAAATATTTGGTAAATCAAAAGTGAGACTTTCCTCCATGGAGGGCGGTGGAGTGGGGCGGGCAGCCGCAGGATCCGAGGGCGTTCGGGGGAATGGAGCAAGCTGGAGGATGCTGAGCGAGCGGCGGCGAGAGGCTGGGGTTAGCAACTTTGCTCTGGCAGGCGGCGGGCTCCACCTCCCGAAGCTCGGAAAGAATGCAAGACTGTGCCTTTTTACACCGCTCGAGAGAGCGCCGCCGCCCGGGGCGATCGGGATTAAGTGTCAAGCACAACAATGGCAGCGGCCGCGTCCTCCGAGCATCTGGGCACGCGCTTGCGGTCGGTGGGGAATGTGGATGTGGACGCGGCCATTTGGAAGAGAAGTCCATGCAAGTGTGCTCTGTGTGCCGTCCCCCAGGGCCTCCCGTAGCCACGAGCACCACTGTCCTGCATTAAGTAGCCGAATCCTGACTTAAGTTGAAACCATATTCAGCTTCCCCCGCTTTCCCGTTCAACACGGCTTCCAAACCCCTTCCTGGCCGGCCCAGTTCTACTGCTCCGCCTTACAAGCAAAACGTCTGAGGTGTCCAGTTTTTTGGATCCTTCCACCCGGCCTCCAGGAAGTGGTAAAAATGCAAAATAAATATAGCACTAAAGTACACACTTGAGTCTGAACTCCAGACCACCCTTTGGTGCTGGTGCTAGCGGGATGCCCAGAAAATGCACTTCTTTTTTGTTTTTGTTTTGAAAAGAACACCAATCATTAGGCATTTGCTTGACTGTAATTTGAACTTCCTGCTTTACATATTTATAAGGTCTTTCACCTATCTTGGCAGGCTTTCAAATTGAGTGGGCTGGGAAACTTGATTCTCTCTAGTTGTGAGCTGAGTAGGGTTATTGCAAACAGGCTTTTCTAATCAAGACAACCTGAAAAACTGAACATAAAAAAGTTAGAGGAATCCAACACTTGTAATTGCAAATATAAAGTCCCCAAAGTCAGCTATTATCAAAGTGGTTCTAATACTTATATGGCTGAACTGAACGCATTTACTGTACAAGTCCTTGCCAGCTAATGAGCCAAAGATGAAAGAAGAAAACACTGAAGGATGAAAAAAGGAGGGAGAATTGCCTACATTCTTCAAGACCACCCCCACTTCCACAGAGGTCTGGTATGCTTGGCTAGCATTTAGTAGGTAACCACTTAAAAACCTGTAGCTAGGGTTACTGTATCACTCATTGTCTACAACAAGACTCTGAGAATAAGAGAACAAATGCTATTAATTACAGAACAATTAGAATAAACATGGCCTGTCTCCAGAAAACCAGAAGGTTGACAAAACTAGAATTTTGTCAGGCAGATAGTGATCTACAGGACCGGGGCTCATTTAAATGGAGTCTGAGCTAGGCTCCCTTTTCTGGCTCTGTATTTTGCTGCTGATCTATAGTTAACAGATAACTGGGGTAGACCTGGACTCACATATCTAGAAAAATATCTAGACTGGAAGAGCCACTTATGTAAGTATACAGGTAAGTCCTTTTTACTATCTGTAGGCTAGACTACTCTGAGCCAGGAGTGATAGAGTGTGCCTTTAATCCCAGCAGAGGCCAGTGGTTCTCTACGAGCTCCAGGTTAGGGCTACACAGTGAGAATCTGCCTTTAAATAAGTAGGTAGATAAGCAATTAATTAAAAGACAGACATGCTCAAAGCATAGAATCCAGAAATCAGGAGCTAAAAACATGCTCACCAAAGCCAACACCAGGACAGACCCAGCAGGCTTTCCGTGGAAGCAGCAGCATGTCTTTCAGCAAATGAGCTGTACAGTCTAGTACATCCATACAGGGCAGAGTCAACAGCACTGCAAAGAAGCCAAACTGAAAGGCTGCCTACCGTATGACTCCAGCTCTGAGAATCTTGGGAAAAGTCAAGCTGAAGACAGGGAAAGAAGGACCAGTGGCTGCCAAGGGTGGAAAGACATAACAAAGAATTTTGGGGCAATGAAAACAATTCTTGTGATACTGAAACAGTGGAATCATCATTTATAGACTATGAAAAGTTCCCAGCAAACACTGATACACATCACAGACCACTTGCTAGCATGTCAATGCAGATTCACTGACTGAACCATGCAGAATGTCATGGTAGGGACTCAGGAGGGGCCAGGCCAGGGTTATATAGGAAATCTCTGTACCTTCCACTAATTTTGTTATGAACTATGCAAAGCTAAATATAAATTTTAAACTATACTCTCTTCTAATTACTCTTTCTTCTTTCAACTAACACTCATTTGGGATTATTGTGAAGGACAGGTAAATATAATAGTGTACTCATCCATCCATGGATCCATTCTAAGACCCCAGCAGATACCTGAAACCATGGGCAAGTGCATATGCCAAGTTTTGCCTTAGATACATACACCCATGATAAAGCAAGTTACAAATTAGGCACAATAAAAGAATACAATAGAATAATTATAGTAACACAAGTTTTCTTCACTTAGCTGGGCATGGTGGCATATACCTACAATCCCAAAATTCAGGAGGCAGAGGCAGAGGAGTCTTGAGCTTAAGGTCAGTCAGGAGACAGTCCTTTTTTGTCTCGTTTTGTTTTTTGACACAGGGTCTCTCTGTTATGTAGCTCTGGCTGTCCTTGAATTCACAAGGTCTGCCTGTCTCTGCTTCCCAAGTGCAGACAGACAGCCTTATTTAAGAAAAAAAATGTTTTTAATTCTTTAAGGCTGAAATATAGCTTAGCAGTAGAATGTCTTCATAACATGTTTAAGCCCCTCAGTTCAATTCCTGAACAGAAAACAAAATCTGTCATGCTTTTTATCTTTTCACTTTATGGCTTCTCTTCAGCACATACAAATTGCCCACATCACTCCTTTACATTCTGTGGATATTTCTAAGTAAAATAAAGGGTACTTAGGGCTGCCCTAAGAATCAGTAACCCAGACATTTGATATGACAGCTAAGTGGTTATCTGAGTAGTAAGCACAGTGTGGACACACTGGACAAAAGCATGGTCCAAGCCATACCCAGACAGAGACCTCCCGACATGTTGTCACAACAATGTACAATCTCTCACATTTCCAAGCTAAGTGTCTACTACCCCATACAGAATATTCCATCTTTTTCTCAGCTACCGGGCATATATTCTCCCTTCTACAGTATACAGTAGCCTGTCCCCTGCTTCCATGATTCTACTATCCAATTCTTTCCTTACGGAAACAGTTCTACTTCCAACAGTCAATGTGATGTTCAGAAGACTGTAACAAAATCTGCTGGAGGTTCTAGACAGGAACAGTCATGGATGGTCCACTAGTGAAGCATTCCTGAGTGGTGGCATAAGAGATAGGCCATAAAAACAGAAGCTAAAGAACCAATAATTATCAGCAAAAGACAGACCAGAAGGAGGGCACCTCAACTGCCTTTGAGGTCACCAAGGCAAGGATCATCCAAAGATCTCCATGAAAGAACTGCCTCTAGTTTGCTTTTAAGTTTGTGTTTGCCTTGTATCTGAGTATCTTCTCACACAAGACCTCTAATTTATACATAAACTCATTCACATTCACTTATGGGTTACATGGATTTTTGATTTTCTTTCCATTGTATGTTCTATGGCTCAAGTTATCCTTTAAAATTCTAACATAAATTGGGGCTTGCAGAGATGGCTCAGTGGCTAACAGTTCTTGTTGCTCTTGCAGTAGACATGGGTTCAATTCCCAGTACCCAAATGGTTCACAGATTATCTGTAATTAGGGGATCCAACTCCTCCTGACTTCTGTGAGCACTAGACACCCAACACAGCACATATACATGCATGCAGGCAAACATACACATAAAAAAATATATATATATATATATATATACAGAAATAGTTCTACATAAATCTAGAGAGTTGCCAGCACAGAATCAATGAGCCCCAAGCTCACCTTTAGTCCCATAATTCTATTCTTCCTGTTTCTTCTCCCAGATGCTCTTTATAGTCATCTTAACAAGTTACTCTTGAGTTGTTTGGCATCTTCAGTTTTAGTCATCTATTGGGTGGCATTTTAATTTTAATTGCATTTACTTAGAGGGGGTTGCAGCAACCGGTTCTTTCCTTCCACTGTGTAGGCCCCAGGGACTGGACTCAGGCAGTAAGTGACTCAGCAGTAAGTGACTTGACCCACTGAGCCACCATCTCACCAGTCTTCCTCAACCTCACTTCTAATTACCCAGGGGTGGCAAGGTTAGAGCACATGTAGAAAAACTATGAACCTTACATACATCTTTTATAATCAAGCAGACAATTTTCCTGCTCTTTACATTGTTAGTGTAGCTAAAGTCAAACAGCAATGGTGATAGCAGCATCCTTGTCCTTTGATAACAGTGGTGCTGAAAAGCTGAGGTTTTAAGTGTGTGCTTCCTCCAAAAGAAATTTCACAAATAAACCACCAATTTATTAACAAAAATATTTAAACGAAAAGAGCAGCCCACTACATTAATGTATCAATTTTTTTCATATTCCAATCAGCATAGTTCTTTTTCTAAGTAAGTTTTTTGAGACAGGATTTCTTTACATAGCTCTGGCTGTCCTAGAACTCACTATGTAAACCAGGCTGGCCTCAAACTCAGAGATCTGCCTGCCTCTGCCTTCTGAGGCATGTGCCACCACCCCTGGCTTGGCAGCATTCTTAACACAAAAATGGCAAACAAAATATAAATAAAAACAACCTATTTGGTACTTTAATTTGCAGGGAGCCATGAGTTGTGGCCGCCATTCCAAGATGGCACTGGGCCCCTGCAGGGCTGGAGTAAACAACTCCATATAGGGTCATAACCAGAGTCACCAGCTCGAGCATGCTCAGTGTCTTCAGCTTGCTGGGCCAATCAGGGAGCCTGAGGTGGCTGCCAGGGGTGCTCGACCAATAGGACAGTTGCACGCTGCCTCAGCTCCTATATAAGCAGCTGCAGCCTTTGTTCTGGGTCCCTCGCTTCCTGCTCTCCCTTCAACCAAGAGGCTCCAATAAAGCGTGATTTGGGAAGAATCCTTGTCTGGTGGTAGTCTTTCCTGCTGGTCAGGGAGTGCTCCACAACTGGTGCCGAAACCCGGGACGCTGGGACTCCTTTTGGTACCGAGCGAGGGACCACAGAGGATTCAGAACCCAACACGTGGAGCAGCGATGTCGGGGCAAGAAGCACCTCATTGGGTTCCGAGTCGCCTGACCAGAGTCGTCGAGGCTCAGGAAAATGATTCCGCCATTCGTCAAGATATTGATGCTGTCGATCCTGTGGAAGATGATACAGAGTCGAGCGGAGCAGAGATGGGGGATTCTGTCAGCCTTCCCCAAGCCGATTCCTGTCAGGCATAATGCAGCTGTTTTCCCACGATTTTTTATCAGTCAGAAAATGTTGGGTCTTCCCATGTTACCCCTTGATATGCATGTGGCCCTCTTAGAGGAGAATAGAAGTTTTATGGAAGAGGGTTCCCTATGTTTTACTTTGGAAATAAACCCAGGATCATGCATTGCTCTAAGAAAGCAGGGTTTGGCATGGTTCCAGCAGGATCAAGACTTTACTTTGTAGTTTCCCAGGAGAGAAGGAATTGGCAATTTGGGCCAGGGAATCAGTCGTCCCCTTTTCAGTTTAGCAATTATTCTTATACCCAAAAGGCCCTTTGGTTCAATGGTACCTTTGTGTCCTTCCCCAATGTTTCGGAAAGCGAGTCTCCACCTGTCCAGCCATGACTTGCTCCACACTGCTGGGGCTCCCTTAAGGAAGGAGAACTTTGGCCTTGGACAGACTGTCAGTCTCACATGGTCGCCTGGGCAGATAGCGCACATAGATTCACCTTTTCGCCTGATATGCGGGGACCAGCCCCTCATAGGTTCTCGTTTACCATGGGTTTTTTATGCAGGCGGATATTATGATTCCCTATGATAAATGGTTACTTTGTGGTGTATATGGTAGCTGTTCAGATATTTCCCCTTTTGTATTGTTGGGAGGGGGGGAGGCAGGATATAGTAAGTTTAGTTGTGTGTATAATCTGACTGAAAGAGAGGTAGCAAGAAATAGAGGGGGAGGGATGGTGCTGGGGTTTATGCAAGTTAATGGTACTGGAGGATGCACCAAAAGGTTGGAAGATGTTGTAAACGTTACCTCTTATAAAGCTGCCCCAGTATGCCTTCATCCACCATTTTTGTTTATTTTAAGTAATTCTTCTTTTACCAATTGCTCTAATGAGACTTGCTCATTATCACAATGCTGGAACACGGCTAAATACACTCGAGCCTTGGTAGCACGGGTCCCTCGTTGGGTCCCTGTGCTGGTAGAAACCCCTAGTACGATGACGTTATTTCGTCACAAGAGGGACTTCGGTGTCACGGCTTTGGTGGTGGTCCCAATGTCGGCCATAGCGGTCTCTGCCACTACGGTGGCCATTGCCATGACTACTGCTGTTCAAACAGGCGAGACGCTTAATCGGTTGTCCACCGCTGTGGCCTCAGCCCTAGAAAAACAAACCGCCATGGATGCTCATATTAAAGGTGGATTAATGGTGATCAACCAAAGAATAGATTTGGTACAAGAGCAGGTGGGTATTCTTTGGCAGCTGGCCCAATTGGGCTGCGAATGGAAGTTGGACGCCCTGTGCATTACCAGTGTTCAATATGAAAATTTTACTAGGGCTGCCAATTTGTCTCACTCTTTGTCCTTGTATCTTGCAGGAAATTGGTCTGAGGATTTTGATGCCACCCTGGAAGACCTCAGGCATGCTGTAGTCCTAATTAATTCAACGCGTGTGGATCTCAGCTTGGCGAAGGGACTACAGTCCTGGATCTCCTCTGCCTTCTCCCTGTTCAAGGAGTGGGTGGGGGTAGGGATGTTTTTTGCATGCTGCATAGGAGGGTGCGTACTGTGCCTTTGGTTGACCTGCCGCCTGCGGACTCAGATGTCCCGTGATAAGGCAGTAGTGCTGCAGGCACTGGCTGCTCTTGAGAAAGGCAACTCCCCCCCAAGTATGGTTGTCCACTCTCAGGAGCCACTAGCCAAGCACGGCCTTTGCACCCTCATGGGATATTTGCCCATTGCACTGAGGAAGGCGTGCTGGCCCCTTCGTAGCATTGCCTTTGCACCTCCAAGGGCTTGATCCCATTGCACTGGAGAAGGAATGCTATGAGGTGTTTTTGGCCTCCCTTGATCGGTCCACACATCATGAGGTGAAGACCTGATCGGGAATAAGACCTGACTTGGCCCTGAAGGAAACAAGAAGGGGGAACTGCAGGGAGCCATGAGTTGTGGCCGCCATTCCAAGATGGCACTGGGCCCCTGCAGGGCTGGAGTAAACAACTCCATATAGGGTCATAACCAGAATCACCAGCTCGAGCATGCTCAGTGTCTTCAGCTTGCTGGGCCAATCAGGGAGCCTGAGGTGGCTGCCAGGGGTGCTCGACCAATAGGACAGTTGCACGCTGCCTCAGCTCCTATATAAGCAGCTGCAGTCTTTGTTCTGGGTCCCTCGCTTCCTGCTCTCCCTTCAACCAAGAGGCTCCAATAAAGCGTGATTTGGGAAGAATCCTTGTCTGGTGGTAGTCTTTCCTGCTGGTCAGGGAGTGCTCCACATTAATTGAACAACCAAAAGGAGAGCGCCACAAGCAACTCCGAGGTATCAGGAAAAGAAAGACCAGATGTCCAGCTGTTTGTACTAAGAAGTATCTTTATTTTGCAAATGCTAAGAGGTCTCTCTCTTGTAGGAGGGAGCAGTCTTACAACACAATAGAAAAACCCCAGGTGGAAGACAGCACGTTTTCCTCGTGCTAGATGTTGATGTCAGAGGGGCAATGCGGGGGCAGTAAACCAGGACTAGAAAACAGGATGTACCTGTGGCTGTCAGCTGACAAACAACTCAGAGACCCTGTGGGGCTAGGCCCCAACATCTCCCCTTTTTATTTTTTGAAATTTTGTTTGAACTGTTTATTACTCTATAGAATTTTTTATACAGATTTCTTTGGCTCTCAGGGGCTACAGCCATACCCACTCCTTGTAAAAAGTTTTTAGAGATGACTCACAAAATTGACCTTAAATTTGTATAAATGCAAACAAACATTTACAAACAATATTTGGGAATGTGGGTGTTGTTCTTTCCAAACTACTTCCTGCTGTTAAGGGGCACTGAAATACCATGGGGATCATGACAAAACTCAGAAACCTGTATGTCCTTATTTTCGTGGTCTGTAAGGCTGCATCATCTTAGCTGTCTTAATTGTTGGAACACCTGGCCCACTGCTTTGAGGGGGGGGGTCTTGCTTCATCAAACCATATTAATCTGGAAGGAACCCACAGCTTTTTATTTTCTGTGGAAGCAAAAGCAGAATTTTTTCCCAAGTAACCTGTCCTTATATTTAAATTTAGAAGTCAAAGCATTTTCAAAATATGTAAGTTGAATTATTTCAGCAACATTGATAATCAAATGTCTTTTAGTTTTTGTTTCTTAACAATTAAACAGTTTAAAGACAACACAACAGCCCACAGTATCCAGACTCTCCGTGTATTTTCCATTCCATATACTTTTACCTTTTTCTTTTCTTTCACTTAATATCAGTACCTCGTTTACTAACTGTTACCAATTTTCAATTCACCTATTTTCAATCCATCCTACAACCCAGGATGATCCCTCAGGCAAAAGCCTTAAGCCAACTGAGGGCGATCTCTCAGTTCCCCTTTCTTTCCTGACCTTGCAGGCAAAGGCCTGGAGATTTAACCTGGTACCCCTAACTTGGTACCCCTTTCCAATACACCCTCATAGCCTTACTTGCTGGCCAGCCTTTGTGGGTGATCTCTCAGTTCCCCTTTACTTTCCTGACCTCAATGGATCAGGCGAAAGGCTGGAGATTAATTTAATACACCGTCTCCTTAGAAGGTGATCTCTCAAGCAAAAGCCTGGGGATTTGACCATTCAGTTTTACTGTTAGAAGTTGAGGTACCTGTTTTTAATTCTTTTCTTTCTCAAGTCTCTCCTCTCCTGAGTCTACTTTCTAACTGATCTTTCCCAGTCTTTTCAAGTCTCTCTGGATCTCGGTGGAACCTCCAATTGTGGTGCCCACACCACAAGCAACTCCAAGGTACCAGGAAAAGAAAGACCAGATGTTCAGATGTTTGTGAGTGGTGCCACCCTGGGCTGGAGATCCTGAATTCTAAAAGAAAGCAGGCCAACAAGATGATGGTGGTGCATGCCTTTAATGCCAACACTCAGGAAGCAGAGGCAGGAGGACCTCTAAGTTTGAGGCCAGCCTGGTCTACAGAGCCAGCCTAGTCTACAAAGCTAGTTCCAAGATAGCCAAGGCTACACAAAGAAACCCTATTTTAAGAGGAGGAGGAGGAAGAGGAGGAGGAAGGAAGGAAGGAAAGCAGGCTGAGCAAACCATGGAGAGCAAGAAAGTAAGCAGCACCCCTCCATGGCCTCTGCATCAACTCCTGCCTTTCTTCAGTGGTGGACTACAAAGTGGTAGTGTAAACCAAATTAAGTCCTTGGTGAAGGATGTCCTTCTGTATATATGCTTCTCTTATTGGTTGATGAATAAAACACTGATTAGCAAGTAGTGAGGCAGGAAGTTTAGGCGGGACTATGAGACAGGGAGAATTCTGGGGAAAGGAAGGCAGAGAGACATCATGCTGCCCAAGGAGTAACATGTCAGATTATGGGTTACAACCTCGTGGCAATGCATAGATTAATAGAAATGCGTTAATGATTAAGACAGAGCTAGCCAATAAAAAGCCCTAGCCATCAGTCAACAGTTTTATAATTAATATAGCATCTGTGTGTTTCTTTGGGGCAAAGTGGTTGTGGAACCAGGACGGACAGAAACTTCCATCTTCGAGCCCTTTCCTTCTGAGTGGTTTGAATAAGATTGACTCCCATGAATGCTTTGTCACCAAAGAGTGACTCTGTTTAAAAGGATTAGGAGGTATAGCCTTGTTGGTATAGGTGTGTCACTGGGCTCTGAGGTTTTAAGAGCCAAGCCAGACTCAGTGGCTCTCTCTTCCTGCAGCCTGAAGATCCAGATGTAGAGCTCTCAGCTGTCATATCTGCCTGTATGGGACATGTTCCCCACCATGAGGACAATGCAAATCTCTGAAATTGTAAGTCAGCCCCATTTAAATGTTATCTTTTATAAGAGATGCCTTTGTCACAGTGTCTCACCACAGCAGTAGAACACTGATTAAGACACCATCTTCCTTTTTGTCATGGTATTTCATCATAGGATACAAGCCCTACTAGAATAAGGGGCAATACACAAAATCAACTTATAAAAATCAGTGGCCTTTCTATGCACCAACAATAAACACACTGAAAAAGATATCATGAAAACACTCTCATTCACAATAACATCAAAGAAAATAAAATAATTGGAATAAACCTAACCAAGGAAGTTTCACTTCTATAATGAAAACTTTAAATCACTGAAGAAGCAGATTCAGGAAGATCGTTCCAGATTTCAAGACACAGAGTAATAGTAATGACAGCATAACAATGGCACAAAAAACAAATATGCAGAACAGTGGAACAAAATAAAAGACCCAAACATGAATACACAGTCATCTAATAGCTGGAAAACATGCCAAAAACAAAAACATACACTAGGAAAAAAAGGTACCATTTTCTTTTCTTATCTTGGTTTTTCGAGACAGGGTTCCTCTGTATGGTTTTGGAAGCTGTTCTGCTGTCCTGGAACTCGCTCTGTAGACCAGGCTGGCCTCGAACTCACAGAGATCTGCCTGCCTCTGCCTCCCGAGTGCTGGGATAAAGGCGAGTGCCACCAACGCCCAGCTTAAAAGGTAGAATTTTCAATAAATGCTACTGGGAAAATGGGTGTCCTCATGCAGAAAAATGAACTTAGACTCAAGTCTGTCACCTATCTTAAAAATTAACTCCAACATGATCAAAGACCTAAATGTGAATGAACCCTGCAACACCAAAAACTGCTAGAAGAAAGCATGGGCAGACCCTAAGTGATGTAGGAAACCTCCACCCATGGAATTCTGGAGCACTGAAGTAGAAACGCTAGAGAGAATAACTGCAGGCAAGTGATATGAAGGAATGGGGAGATGGGGATGGCTTCAATTTCATAATAGATGGATTGTCAATACAGAATGAGAGGGAAAGAGGAGGAAGGGATAACACTAAGGATGTTGGGAAAAGCCATAGTGGATCATATTTTTATGTTTACTTAAAATTATATATAACACAGATGAGTGTGCATATAGTCTCAATGAAGTTGTGCCAGTTGGGGAAACTAATGCACCCTCCAAGATCCCAACAGCTATACTATCTGGCAGAAACCTGAGTGCCAGGCATGAGAAACCCTTTTTCAAGACCCCCAAAACAATATAGACTATTGCTATTGCTGTTGGTTCCTTCCCAGATGTTAGTGACACTGAAAACACCATGCAATTCAGACACAGGACTTAGATCTATGAACTAGATTGGACCTGAAAGCCTCCTTCCTGGGGACTAGCTTTCACAGTAACAGAAGGTGGTATGAAAGCTGCCAACAGAGGGAAGAAACCAATGTTCCAACATTGAATAAAAAGGAAGGAAGAAAGGAAGGAACAGAGGGACAGAGGAAGGGCAGGAAGGATGGAGGGAGGAAGGAAGGAAGAGCAAGGACATGAGTGTTCCTAGGTATAGTGGAGGAGAAAGTTTATTGCAGATGTGTGGGAGAGCAGAGCCAGGGACATCTGGACTCTCGTGGGGCAGCAGCCACCAGGTGCAGCAGCCAGGTGGCCAAAGGTACAAAAATGGGTGGGTAACCAAAAATGTATGAATTATATAGGTAAGAGCCTCTGGGGGAAGGCACAGCCCCAGCCCTGGGCTGGAGAGCTCAGGGTAGAGGGTGGGGTATGCCAGTCACACCCGTAACAGGACTGAGGGATGCTGGGAGTACCCGGAGGCCAGGTCTGCTTTGGTATGTTAAATAGGCACCTCAGCCATTTCTCTGGGTTTGAACCTTAACAACACCCAGCTGGGAACCCTACAAAGCACACTGACCAGCACACCCCTAAAGGATCACTGACAGCTCAGCACTAACAACAGCCTACTCAACAAGCCCCCCCCCATCCGGCGCTATGAGCCTAAGGGACTCCGGGTAGCTAGTGAGGGCATGGATCTCAGAGGAGAACTTGCATAATTCCTAACTACATTCTAGATATTTATCTTTACACCTCAGACAAGTGTAGCTCTCATTCCTCATCAAAGAAGCCAATTCTCTGTGATACACAGAGGCCATAACAGAGAGCTGCAAGTGGAGCCAGGCAGTGGTGGCCCACGTCTTTAATCCCAGCACTCAAGAGGCAGAACTCTGTGAGTTCCAGGCCATCCTGGTCTAAAAGTCTAAAAGTTCTAGGTCAGGTTCCAATGCTACACAAAGAAACTCTGCCTCGAAAAACAAAAACAAAAAATAAAACAAAACAAAAAAGCCACTAATGGTCAAAATGCAGAGTAACTGATACTACTGGGGTGCCTAGACCCAGTGGATAGATCTAAAACACAACATTGATGAAGAGAAGATGAAAAAACTGTTAGAGTCAGAAGACCAGGAAGTCTGTTGTGTGATTATGTATTCTGGGAAATGACAGGGAAGGTACACTCATGATACCTCAGTAATATGGCCACCTAAATAAGACTTAAATAATGACATCACCAAAAGACATGGTAATGTGGAAGAGGGAAATCTCACGGGCCCCACCTTTACACAAAGAACTACAGGCAATCAAAGACTGCAGAGAGAGAGAGAGAGAGAGAGAGAGAGAGAGAGAGAGAGAGAGAGAGAGAGAGAATGAATGAGTCTTCCCCAAGGACGAGCTCCCTAATTGATTATCCACTACTTAGTGATCAGGCCTGGGGAGGGTGAGGAGGGGGAAGGGAGAACCAGGGAGGCCCAGGATTAGGCCGCCACAGGGCTTCCTCGGAGGATTCAGTAGCAGTCTTGGGGCTGCAGTCTTGGTCGTGCCTATAGCACTGTTCATGGTCAAGAGCATGGGGCTCATGGAGGTAAAGCTGAAGACAAGGAGTGGATCCCTGTCACCAAGCTGGTTAATGTCATGAAGATCAAGACCTTGGCAGAGATCTGCTTGTTTTCCCTGCCTATTAAGGAATCCAAGATTATTGACTTTTTTCCTGGCAAATCCCTAAAGGATGAGGTTTAAAGATCATGCTAGTACAGAAGCAGACTGGGGCTGGTCAGGAGACCAGGCACAAGGTTTGTGTCGCTATTGGGAACAATGATCCTGTTGATCTTAGTGTTCAGTGCTCCAAGGAGGTAGAACCGACATCTGAGGAGCCATCATCTTGCCCACGCTTTCCATTGTCCCTGTGTGGAGTGGCTACATGGGGGAACAAGACTGGCCAGCCCCACAAAGTGACAGGCCACTGTGACTGTGTTGGTGTTTCTCATCCCTGCCCCCAGAGACGCTGACATCGTCTGTGCCTAAGAAGCTTGAGTGATGGCCGGTGTTGATGACTGCTGCACATCAGCCAGGGGCTGCACTGCTGCCCGGAGCTACTTTGCCAGAACCAACTTTGATGCCATCTCCAAGACCTACAGCTACCTGATGCCCGGCCTCTGGAAAGAGACTGTGTCCCCCAAGTCTCCTAACCAGTAATTCACTGACCACCATCTTGTGAAAACCCACACCAGAGTCTCTGCTAGGACGACCCAGGCTTCAGCTGTGGCCACCACATAAGGGTTTTCATACAAGAAAAATAAAGCGAAGTAAGTCTGTTTTGTTTGTTTGTTTTTTTTAATGGTCAGGCAATAGTGGTACAAATCCAAACACTTGGGACGCAGAGGCAGGTGGATCTTTGTGAGTTTGGGGCCAGCCTGGTCTACAGAGCTAGTTCTAGGACAACCAGGGCTACACAGAGAAACTCTGTATCAAAAACACAAACAGAAAAAAAATGGACTCGGCGGGTTTTAATGATATTAAAAGGGAAGAGATCATGAATTTAAGAAGTGATAGATGGATATGCAAGATACTGAAGGGGAAAGGAAGGTGGGAATTGGTATTTTGTTACTATTTTAAACTATTTTTAGATTTATCTTACTTTTATGTGGTCTGGCTGTATAAATTTAGTCACACCACATGCGCACGCGTCTGTTGGAGTTCGTGAAATGTGGGTTACCAATGAGTGTGAGCCACCATGTGGATGCTTGGAATTGAATCTGGGCCCTCTTGTTAAGACCAGCAAGTGCTCTTAACACTTAAAGCATAAACCATCTTTCCAGGCCCCTGTACTTTAATTTGAAAAAAAAAAAAGGTGGACAGCTCCAGAGCACCTGAAGCTGACCCGACTTCTACCCACAAGTGTATGCCTACACATACACACACACACACACACACACACACACACACACACACACACACACACCAGTCTGTAATTCCAAATAGTCATGAGGGTGAAACAGGAAAGTCATAAGTCAAGGCCAACCTGGGCTATGTACCTAGGTCATAGGCCCCCAAAAAGAAAAAACAAAACAAAATAAAGAAAATCAGTGGTAGAGCCCTTCCAGTGAAAGGTTTTGGGTTTGATTTCTGGCACCACAAACCTGAGGCAGAGGGAACTAGCTCAGTAGAAGCAGGAAGCCCTCCTGTCTCACATGTAGAAGGTTAAGAAGTCCTTAAAGGGAATTAGTTCCCTGATGACAGGGAGCAGGGCAGGACCAATGTGTGTCGGTGCACATGAGCCATCCAACAGGAGTGCTGAGAATTAAACTGAGTCCTCTTTGACAACAGTATGTGCTGTTAACCACCAAGCCATCTCTCCAGCTCCCAGTTTGGGTTCTTCAAGGTAATCTTGAACTTATGATCCTCCAGACTCACCTCCTATGTAGCTAGATTGGCAGGAGAGAAGCTCCGTGCCTCGCTTCCTGCTTTGGATGAGGGTTGCTGGTGCTGGGAATCCCTTGTCAGCCTCACCTGGCTTCCCACAACCAGACCATCAGCAAACAATAGGCCTGGTCCTGAATGAAGAATGGTCACTTTGTTCAAGCCTCTCACTGTGAGACAGCTTTGTTAGAGCCTGTCTGGAGACAGAGCTTCCAACTGTGCCCTTGCACACCTAGCACAGAGGCTGATTCACTCCTAACGACGGTGGGCACACCCATGATCACGTGTTGACCCACAGCAAGCAGCGGAGCAGCAGGAGTGGCTGAGATGCAGATCAGTGGCTCCTCTACCCTGAGTTTTGGAGAACTCGATGGCAAGGATCTGACTTCAATAGAACATACCTCACAGTAAGGTAGGTGGTGATCTTCCTGGGACTGCCCCACATTGTTTCAGAGTATGTGATCCTGGCACAGAGCTGTCTTAGGGAGGCGTGAGGCCAGGCTTAAACATGCTAGAGCTGGTTAACGACTTTCTGCTGTGTCAAGAGCTCTGAGAGATTCCCTAGTTCCACCCATCCCACCCACCTGTAATTCCAAGTAGTCTTAAGACGGAAATAGTAAGATTGTAAGTTCAAAGTGAGCTTAGGGGGAGAGAGGAGAAGGGGAGAGGGGAAAAGAGAGAGGGAAGGGGGAAGGAGAGAGAAGCTGGGTGGTGGTAGCGCAGGCCTTTAATCCCAGCACTCAGGAGGCACAGGCAGGTGGATCTCTGTGAGTTCAAAGTCAGCCTAGTTTATAGTGTGATTCCAGGACAGCTATGGCTACACAGAGAAACCCTGTTTTTAATCTTTAAAAACAATAGACAATTTCTTTCATCCTCAAGAATCTGAGTGTACCGATTTGTGGCAGCTTCCCTGTCGATAGGAACTGCTGATCTACTCACATACTTCTGTGTTTTCTGGAAGGGCACAGAAAATAGAAGCACACAGCCTTTTGAGCCTGGCTTCTTTCACTGACATAATGCATGCGAAGAGCACTGGCATTGTTTCCTGTATTCACGGCTCTTTTCTTTCTGTGGCTGAATTCCATTGTGTGGACAGATCACAACTTGTATAGTCACTCAACCACTGAACAACATTCAAGTTCCAGTAGCTGTTGGTAATTATTCATAAAGCCTCAGCAAAAATACTGTTTGTTACATAAACTTAAGTTTATTTAACTTTTTAAAATTATACTTACTTGGACTGGAAAGATGGCTCAGCCGTAGTTAAAGGCTAGGCTCACAACCAAAAATATAAGATTATACTTAATTTGTGAGCACGTGGGAGGGGTGCACGTGTTACAGTTTGCATGTAGACTAAGAGCACAACTTCAGGGAGTCAGTTCTCTCCTTCTGCCACGCCATGTGGGTCCCAAGGATCACACTCAGATCTCCAGGCTTGGTGGCAAGAGTCCTTACCTGCTGAGCTGTCCTGCCAGCCTTTGAACATAGCGCATCTGTTGTTTCTTCCTTGGCTTTTTTTTTTTTTTGACACAGTACTTTGTTATACATCCCAGGCTGCCCTAGAATTAGAGATCCTCAGGCTTTAACCTGAGGATTTGGTGCTGAAATCAAAGCTATGTGCCACCGTGCCCAATTTAAACATAGCTTTTTATTGCACACAGACTCCCCTAGGAATGGCAGTGGTGGCTAAAGGAACTGCTATGTTTTTGGACATCTTTGACAGACAGGTAAGGAGTTAAAGAGAGCAATAGTAAAACTATTTTTCTTTTTGTCCTGTTTTGTATTTGTTTTTGCTTGTATTTGTTTTTCTAGACAGGGTTTCCTTGTATAACCCTGGCTGTCCGAGAATTCACTTTCTAGTCCAGGCTCAAACTCACAGAGATCTGTATCTCCTGAATTCTTGGATTAAAGTTATGTACCACCACCACTCAGCAATAGCAAACTTCTTTAAGGCTTCACCAACAGCTAAGTCACATCACACATTAATGCCCCCAGTAAGGGCCCAATACAGCAAGTTCATCAATGTTCTACTCTCTGTGTGGCCAGGGCTAGCTGTAACCCATTTCTATCCATCCAGGTGCTGTTCGGAGACTCCTACCTCATACCCGCACTCCCATCCTGCTCCTCTGCATCTCTTGGCGTCTCCTCCTGACTCCTGAGACTCTGCCCCTCTTCTTCCAATGGCTCTCTCTGCCCTGGAAATCTGCTTTTTATGAACAATGAGAGTAACACTATTCTCCAGCACAATTGGCTTGCCTCACCTGAGGCAGCTGAGCTAGTCCTCTGAGCACCCCCACATGGCAACAATACCAGGTAAAATCTACTGTCTCCATTTTCTACTGTACAGACTGACTCCCCAGGGTGTGAGCCTCAACTTTAGACTGCTGGGTTCAGATGTGCCTGCCTAGCTCCTGGCTGAGGAAGACACTGTAGGGCATGGGGCTGGTGAGGGTGGGCACACCCTTAATCCCAGTACTCAGGAGACAGGTGCAGGCAGATCTTAGGAGTTAAAGGCCAGCTAAGGCTACATAGCAACAAGTGTCAATAAATAAATAAATAAATAAACAGAAATGTTTTGTGTGTAGGGGTCAGCAAGATGGCTCAGCAGGTAAAGGTACATGCTGCCAAGTCTTAAAGTCTAAATCAATCTCTGGGAGATATGTGGTGGCACACACCTTTAATTCCAGAATTTGGGAAGCCACCCTGGTATACAGAGTGAGTTCCAGGACAGACAGAACTGCTATACAGAGAAACCCAGTCTCAAAAAAAAAAAAAAAACAGAAGCTGTTCTCTGGCCTCCATCCACATAGGCACCATACCAAGTCCACACATGATAAATGTAAGAACAATTAACAACTTTGTGTATCTGTGTGCATATTTACTGTTCACTGGGGAGGAGGGCAGGTTGTGTGTGTGTGTGTGTGTGTGTGTGTGTGTGCACAAATTTATGTGAACATGTATATGAAGGCCAGAGGACTTAAGGTGTCATTCTTCAGGAGCAGTCCACCTTGGTTTTGTTTGTTTGATAGGTTTCTCTGTGTAGCCCTGGCTGTCCTAGAACTTGCTCTACAGAAGAGGCAGGCCTTGAACTCAAGATCCTCCTTGCTCTACAGAAGAGGCAGGCCTTGAACTCAAGATCCTCTTGCCACCACCTCCCAGCTTAAAATCCATTATTTAGCCCTATGTCTTTTGTTTGCTTTTTGAAGCAAGGTCTCACTATACAGCTCTAGTTGTCCTGGGATTCACTATGTAAATAAATAAAGCTGTTCTGGTACTCAGATCCTCCAACTGCCTCTGCCTCCCAGTGCTGGGACTAAGGACATAGGTTACCACCACTAGGTGGTGTTAGTTTTCCAACACCTATTTTTAAACCACATCCTGGTAGCAAGGTGGCAGGTACTTGTCAGCTCAACACTGATTGAAGCAGGAGAATCACAAGTTCAAGGCCAGCCTGGGTTACACAAGTCCAAGACAAGTCTGGTCTAGAAGGTAAGAACTTGCCTAAAAACAAATAAATAGAAATAGAGCCACAGTAGTAACTAAAATACCCCTTCAAAACTATGCCCCATCATTACTTAAAGAGCAGGACATTTCCAGCCTTGAGGTTGTCCCCAAACACAAAAATTTCCTGTGCAAAATGAGGTGGACTAGAAAGCTTAGTGAGCCGCAGACAAGCCCCTGCAGAGGCACACCTGCATGCCCCCATTGAAGAGTCCCTCATGCTCTCTGCTTCCCGTGGGGACAGCTCCTCTGTTCTGCATGCACTTTCCGTTTCTATTCACCTATCTTGAGGCAAGCTCTCAATCTGTATACCAGGCAGACGTTACACAGGACTCCCCCTGTCGAAGCTTCCTGGTGCTGGGATTACAGGAATGTTCCACTGTGCCAGCTCTCTTGTTATGTCTCTAGTGACTGGTTCAGGACACCCTCTATTAAGCTAAAGGATCCCCTGGTCCCAATTCCATTTGGGGGGTTGGGGGCACAACTATGTTTAGATAGGGTCCTTTTCAGTTCTCCTGGGGTCAGTGTGGTCAGGAAAACCAGAACACACACATCCGGATCGACCACCAAGGGAAGGCTGCCCAGGGCTAGGATCATCAGAGGCTCTTGTGCTGCAGGGCTGCCAGAGAGGGGGTGTCAGCGTCATCCACTAAACAAGACGATTAGTCAGTGTAGGGAAAAGGGGCCAGTCAAAGAAACAAACTTTGGCCCTGCAACTAGAACTAAAGAAACCAGTGCTAAAAGAACACACTTTGTCCCTGGAATCAGAGTCAGTGAAAGAAATGCACCCTGGCCCTAAAATTAGAGCCAAAAGGCTAAAAAGGACCAGAGAAAGAAACACACTTTGACCCTGAAACCAGAGCCAAATCTGACCCTAATCCTGTGCAGAAAACTAACCAATCCCTGAGCAGAGCTCTAGCCAATCTGAGCTCATCACTAGAATCTGACCAATCTCCACCCTGGAAGCCCTATATAAACCCTGTGTGTTCAGCTTGTGTCTGTTTGCACTACCCGGCTGTCCTCTGTCACTCCGGCAGAGGGCAGCCACTCTCCTGGATTCTTCCCTTCCAATAAACCCCTTCAATGAGCTTTGGATGAAGATCTTCTTTTGCGGTGGCGACAGAGCAGAGCAGAGCTGTAACACTTGCCCGGGAAACCTTCCCTTGGCAGAGTGGAGTTGTTACACTCTGCTCCGCTCTCTGGGAGCAGAGCTGAACTGTAGCAACTTCGCCCGATAAGCAAAACTGCTCCACTGGGTGAGCATGCCCAGCTGGAAGACCCTGTTCTGCCGGAGCAGAGCAGATACACCAGGGAAGCCTTTCCCTGAGGCAAGGCTGTAAACTGCTAAGCTTACTGCAACCTGTGATGGCCCTTGGCTCCCGAGCTCCAGGATACCTTTCCATCTGAGCTGTGTGAAACTCAGTATCCTGTGATTCCCGAGTGCCAGAATACCTGACCCACTCCTGTCCCATCCTGATCCAACCCGAAATGCCTACAGTCATCCCTTTGTCCCGGGTCTTTCTTGGGCACTTTCACAGATGCTGAATAACGTCAACTTCCCATATACAGCGGTCATTCCCATTTCACAGTTGAGCACAACTGAGGCCAAACGGCTACTTTGCCAGTGCAAGGTCACACATCCAGGAAGTGCTAGGATCGGGAAGGAAGCCTACTCTCTGGATACAGAGTCAGACTCAGGCTCTGACTCCCAAGTGGGTTCTCTCCCTGCAGGAACCATAACCAACTACCCCAGCTTCTCTAAACCTGGCAGCTTCAGAAGCTCTCAGCTGTGTCCTTTGACCATCATCAATCAGCACAGCCTTAAAAACCCAAAGAGCCGAGTAACAGAGGTCGTCCTCTGTTCCCCCACAGCAGAAAGCGCCCACGTCAAAGCATTCGGAAATATCTACGAAGCACCTAGTGGGTCTTGAAAAAGACGCAAAGCCACGAAGCAAAACCCAGCCTCTGCCCTGCAAACGAAGTGACATCTACCCCGAGCGCCAAGAACGCAGCTAATTGCTCGGCAGGAAGTAAGAAAAGCCTGAGTACCCGGACTGGGGCGATCCCTCGCCAGACCAGCCTCACCTCGCTTTACAGTAACAGCCTGTACAGAGCAACCGGCAGGAGAGGGCGGGGTGCGGACTTTCATCCCTGGGTGGCAGCACAGGGAACTCGGAGGCACGGGCCAGGCAGTTACAAGTCACCGGGCAGAACAGCCCAGCCGCTCACCACCTAGGGACAGGGTGCGGCAGTCCGGGCCGACCGGCCTCTGTAGCCCCGCCCCTCCCTCGCCTCGTCATCAGCAAGTAGTGAGAGAGGGCCGCGATTGGCTGTCTCCGCTGCGGAGGCGGGACCTCAGCCTCGGGCGCGCGCGCGCCCCCCAGGGAGGCGTTGACCAGGGGGTGGGGAGAGCTGGAAGGGGCGTGGCCTCGCGCGGAAGGCCGTTGGCCGCCAGGTCCCACCCCGGATGTGCTGCGTCACGGAGCGGGCGGCAGCGATTGGCCCGAGTGGTGCGGCGCGCCGGGAGGGGCGGAAGGTTCTGGAGGGCTGGCGGGATCTGGAAGCTTCCGCCGGACGGGTATATAGAGTCCGGGACAGGGCAGCTGCGGAGCCGGAGGCGGCGACAGCTGGGCGGCGGTGGCCATGGGCAAGGACTATTACCAGACGCTGGGCTTGGCCCGCGGCGCGTCCGACGACGAGATCAAGCGAGCCTACCGCCGCCAGGCGCTGCGCTACCACCCCGACAAGAACAAGGAGCCCGGCGCCGAGGAGAAGTTCAAGGAGATCGCCGAGGCCTACGACGTGCTCAGCGACCCGCGCAAGCGCGAGATTTTCGACCGCTACGGAGAAGAAGGTAAGCGTGCGCGCGGCCGGGGGTGACCCGCCGTTTGACAGGCCGGGAAACTGAGGCACTCGGGGCCTCTCCGAGGCCTCGGCCCCGTATAGACGGCCCGGGGGATCCGGCGGCCGTGCCGCCTCCGCCCTCTGACCGGCGGCCTCAGCCGGGAGGAGGAGCTTTGGGCGCGCCGCTCACTCAGAAGCTTCTAGCACGTCTGCCGCAGCCCCTCCCGGCCCGACGCCTGCACATCGCCGGAACGCTGCAGTCGGAGGGCGGCGGTCGCGATCGCTAGGGTGTGAGGTTTTGAGAATTGCCCGAGTGTTTTTTGTCCCTCTGTCCCCGCTAACCCGCAAGCTCGGCGCTTAAAACCCAGAGTTGAGCCTTTCTGGTCGCAGTGCGTGGGAACTTCTCTGTAAAGACGGGGCTGTCAAGTAGACCTGGCTGGCGCCGACAGCTGCAGGCCCTGCTACCGAATTGTTGTCATGAAGTAAAAAGGGGCGATATGTGCCCTGCTCCTGCTGCCACTGGCGGTTAAAGACTTGAGATTCGTTCTTACCTGGAACAAACTTTTAAAAATACATGTAGCCCCTCCCACTACGGTTCCCAGGACTTTTTAAATTAAAAGCAAAACTCGTTGAGCCAGGTGCGGGAGCTGACACACACACACACACACACACACACACACACACACACCACTTTGGAGGCTGAAGCATTGTTGTCAGTTTGCTTCAGATCTGAACTACAGAGAATGAGCTCCTGTTTCCAAAAGAACAGGATGTATCGACAATCCCAGGCCTGGTATGTCTGAGTCAGGAGAATTGCCTCCAGGCTAACCTGGACTACTCAGCAAGTTCAAGTGCTATATAACGTGACAGTGACAGGATCTGTGTAGTTCGGGCTTTCATTTATTTTTACTTCTGTGTATGTGTCTACATGTAGGTATGTTCATGATGCACATGCTTCGAGAGAAGAGGGTATTGAATCCCCTGGAACTGGAGTTAGACAGTTGTCTACTGTTGTATGGGCGTTGCTGATAGAACATAGTTCCTCTGCCAGAGGAGCAAGTGCTCTTAACTTCCAGCCATCTCCAGTGCCTGGAGTTAGAGTCCTGGCTGTTCTGGAACTTGCAGAGATCAGCCAGCTCCTATCTTCATAGTGCTGGGGTTCCAGGCGTTTGGTACCATGTCAGGCTCTTTGTTTTAAGGATTTTTTGTTTTATATATGTGTTAATTTATTGCAGTGCTAGAATTGGAAACCATTTCTTCTTTTGTTTTCCAGGCCTAAAGGGTGGCGGCCCCAGTGGCGGTAGCAGTGGCGGTGCTAATGGTACCTCCTTCAGCTACACATTCCATGGAGACCCTCATGCCATGTTTGCTGAGTTCTTCGGTGGCAGAAACCCCTTTGATACCTTTTTTGGGCAGCGCAATGGGGAAGAGGGCATGGACATCGATGACCCATTCTCTGGCTTTCCAATGGGTATGGGTGGCTTCACCAATGTGAACTTTGGACGTGCCCGCCCTTCCCAAGAGCCCACCCGAAAGAAGCAAGATCCCCCAGTCACCCACGATCTCCGGGTCTCCCTTGAAGAGATCTACAGCGGCTGTACCAAGAAAATGAAAATCTCCCACAAGCGACTGAACCCTGATGGAAAGAGCATTCGAAATGAAGATAAGATCCTGACCATTGAAGTGAAGCGGGGCTGGAAAGAAGGGACCAAAATCACCTTTCCCAAGGAAGGGGACCAGACTTCCAACAACATTCCAGCTGACATCGTCTTTGTTTTAAAGGACAAGCCACACAATATCTTCAAGAGAGATGGTTCTGATGTCATCTATCCAGCCAGGATCAGCCTTCGGGAGGTAAGCCACTAGGTGGGAGAATCACAAAAGGAGCGATGGGGGTAGGGGGGGGCTCTGCTGTGCTGGCAGTGTGTGTCATGTGGAGTGGGGTCAGCTGCATGGGTCTGGTGGACCTGACCCTTCCTAAGCCAGCCTCATCTAACACAGTCCTTTTGCCTCCCTAGGCTCTCTGTGGTTGCACTGTAAATGTCCCCACTCTGGACGGCAGGACCATCCCTGTTGTATTCAAAGATGTCATCAGGCCCGGCATGCGGCGGAAAGTTCCTGGAGAAGGCCTCCCTCTCCCCAAAACCCCTGAGAAACGTGGGGACCTTGTTATCGAATTTGAAGTCGTCTTCCCTGATAGGATTCCCATAACATCCAGAACCGTCCTGGAGCAGATTCTTCCCATATAGACACCTGCATTCTCCAAGGACTGAGCCAGGGACTTTTCCAGAGCTGCAGATTTCCGGACCGTTCACTGGTTGCATACTGCGGGAGGGCCCAGGGAGGGCTTTTGCTCTGCCGAATGTTTTCCACAGAATATATTACAATCTTTCAAAGTCGTGCACTAGACTACAGTGATTTTTTGAGTGATAGGCAGGCGGTGGGAACAGCAGCCCTCCTGGAATGGACCCACCCTCTGCACCCCAGCTCCTGCCCAAGGGTGTGAGGCAGGCCTGCAACTGGACTCGCCCCTGTTGCTGTCCTTTAGTTTCTGGCTGTGTGTGGCAGTGAGCACCATCTCAGTTGCCAGACCTTGTGCACTAGTCAGTCTCCACTGTGTGAGAGGTTCTTGTTTTATTCTGTATTTGTCCCATGCCTTGTTCCTCCTCCCCAGAAGAATCCTGTCCTGTCTTGGCCATCTCAAATTGAGACCAGTTCAGTAGGACTTCCAGGCCAGCATCACAAGCAATACCTGGTTATGGGACCACATGGCCAGCCTCAGGTGAGCAAGTCTCACTGCCACCTCCCTCCAGGTTTGGGACCTGGACAGTCAGGAGATTCCCCTGAACCTCTGGCTCTGTTGAAATCAGGTGGCTGACTTATGGTCACAGTATTTGTTGGTCCAGAGGTAGTCCTTAGCCATAGCTGGGACTTCTCAAAGGCCTGGGTGATTTTTTTTTCTTTTTTTTTTTTTTCTTTTTTTCTTTTTTTTTCCCCCCCTTTGGTGTGTGTAATAGACTCTGAACTTTGTCAAAAGGATATAATCCTTTTGAATTTTGCACAGCCCTAGATATAATCCCTTTATATAAAAGGGTCTTTGCTTCTGATGAAAGGAGCCCTGTGGAACGTCTGTAAATATGTTTTTATAATTCCATTCAAAGCTGGTGTATGCCCAGATGGAAGCAGGGCTGTGATGGAGTCAGACCTTGGGAGTGAAGGGGTCTGTTCTTTGAAGCTAGCCCGGTGCTCTGACATTCGACTCATTGTAAGTTGCCACTACCAACACGAGACCAAAGTGTGTGACTTGTCATTCTGCAGTGTGACAGCATTAAAGACTGATGGCAAACCTCAGGGGAGCAGTCCTTCGACTCTGTTTGAGGGCTTTGCTGGGGGAGGGATGGCATGGTGAGAGTCCTCGTCCTCCAAAGAAAGCTATGTTTCCCTTCTGGAAAATTGGGGAAGGGGCCTTCTTCGATCACCTTTTCTGCCTTGCTAGGCTTCTGGCCACATCTGGGGACCTAATAACCACCAGAGCTAAGGAGTAAAGCACTATCTGCCCAAATCCCTATTGCCAGCCAACTAGGCCTGGCTAGACCAGGGCTAGGATGCTAGGCTAGCTGCTTGGAGCTGGCCCATGGTCTGTTCTGCCCGGTGTGAAGCGAGGAAAACACCCACTCCTGTCCCAACTTTATTTATGTGGGTATCTTAGGAGTTTACATTTCTTTAAGGAGCTAAGTTGATAATAAAGCAAATAGAACATAGGGTTAAAGGAATGTGTTGGGTTTGTTGCTGTGTTTTAGTGGTGCTGGTAAGAGTAACTGCTCAAAAGTAAACCTTGTTAAAACAAAATTCAGATGTGTGTTGGTGGTGCCTGCCTTTAATCCCAGTACAAAAGCGGCTTTCCCTCACCACTAAGACAAATTAACCCCGGTCAGAATAACCAAAGAGAATTCCAGAATGGTTTAAAGTTAAAAGAGCTCCTCTAGTCGACAGCACATACCAGGTGCATAGCTACCACACGTCCTGTGGTTGCAGACTCCACCAAGACTGACATGTAGGGATGACCTGTCATGTGATCCACTTCTGCAGCATGTCCCTGTGAACTTGGTAGGGAAGTGTCATGTCCACTTTTGGGTTTTTTTTGTTTTGTTTTGTTTTTTGTTTGTTTGTTTGTTTTTGTTTTTGTTTTTTTGTTTTTTCGAGACAGGGTTTCTCTGTATTGTTTCGGAGGCTATCGGTCCAGCCCGGCCTCGAACTCACAGAGATCCGCCTGCCTCTGCCTTCCGAGTGCTGGGATTAAAGGTGTGCGCCACCAATGCCCGGCTATGTCCACTTTTAAACCCATAAACAGCATGGCAACAACCTGGGGAGTGGGAGATTCTTTGGGGAACATGTTATTAGGGCCCAGGGCACTCTGATCAGCAGTACAAAACACTGGTGTGTGTGGGTGAGGCCAAGTTAGAGCCCATACTTCAGACCCCTTGACATGACCTGAGGGGAGCAGGGCCTGCCCTGATCTGGGCTTCTCTTCCTATTACACCATTACACCAAAGGAATCTGGTTTTTGTGCATTCAAGAAAGTGCCTGTAAGGACTCAGTTAACAGCACTTGCTCTTGTGTAGGTTCCAGCACCCAGGTATAACTAGTTCCCTGGGATCTGACACCCTCTTCTGGCTTCAGGCATCAAACATGGGTATGAGCACACACTCCATGCAGGCAAAGCACTCATACACGTAAATAAATCTAAGGTCTTACAAGACTGCCTGTGCTATGTAAGCACAACTTCTAAGTTTTCAGTTTCCTTTCTTGGCTGCCATGCACACTATGAAACTGGAAAGGGCTCACAGAGTGAAACTCGCCCTCCCACCACCAGATGTTCTGTTTTCTCAGACCTCTGAGAGGCTACACAGAGTGCCTCTATCTCTAAGCATTGCTTTCCCCTTCCTATGGCATAGCAGGGCAAGAGCTGCTCCATTCCAAATACTTGCATCTCTGTCTCATTAGCTCTAACTGGGATGGGGGAATTGTAAAGATCGATTCTGCCTCCAGCCTGAATTTTCGCTTCCAGGTCTGCATTCCAACTTGACCTTTTTCAAGCGGTATGATGTTGGACAAGGAAACTAGCCTCATTATGCCAGTGTTTCAACTGAAATGGGCATTATAATAATAGGACTTTTTTCTCAGCATGATGTCTTAAAGTAAGCTACTTGCAAGGTCAAAACCAGCCTATGACTGGTTTTTAGACCCTGTCTCAAAAAACTAAAGTCAGCCAGGAAACATCAAGGTGTCTCAGTGGTCAAAAGCCATAGTTTGTAGAAAGCCAAAGTTTGGTTTCCAGCATCCAGGTCAGGTGCCTTGCAAGGGATCCATGGCCCTCCCTGGTCTCTGGGGGCACCTGCGTTAACTTGTGCAAACCCATACAGACATACAGAACACACTAATAATTTAAAATCTTTCAAAAGTAAAAAGGGGCCAGGTGTAGTGGGGCACACCTTTGACCCAGTACTTGGCAGAGCCTATTTAGGTCAGCAATACACCTGGGCTTGGTTCCTGGGACTTGGCAACAGCACTAATCCAGGACAGACTTGTCTGTCTTTGGGAAGGTGTTATGGGTAGAGCTGACATGCAATACTGTTCTGTGTCAGATTCTGCCTGGTGTGTATACCATTTACATATCTGGAAACCCTTACACACCTAGAAGAAAAGGATTGGTTTTTTTGTTGTTTGTTTGTTTGTTTGTTTTGCAATACAGGGAATGGAACTCAGGTCTTTGTGCATGCTGGGCAAGCACTCTATTGCTAAGCTACACACTCAACTTTTTTCCCCTCCTTTGGGGCCAGGTGTCTCACTATGTAGCTCACTATGGAACTCACTTTGTCAGCTAAATAGGCACCAAGACTGGACAACCATAGCTCCGGCACTCTGTCTCTGTGTGTTGTTGGATGTCACCTCCTGATCCTCTTGGAAGTCTTTGAAAAATGGAAGAAATGGCTGGATATGATGACAGATCCCTGAATCCCAGCACTGTGGAGGCAGAGACCAGCCTGGGCTGCATATCCAGGCCAGCCAGGGCTGTATAGTGAGACCCTCTCTTAAAAAGGCAAGGAAGCATGCAGGGACGGCTCAGTGGGTAAGAGTGGCTGTTCTGGAGGACTCCAGTTTGACTCTCAGCAGCTCACAATCAGCTGTGACTCTTAGTTACAGGACTGGTGGCCTCAGTGGACACCAGGCATGCACGTGGTGCACAAACAGGCAAGAAAACAGCTGATGCAAGAAAGTTCAGGAAGAGATCACCACTCCGATAGCTGGACAAGACAGACTATTCTTCACCAAGACGGTCAGCTAGACGAGAGAGGAAGTGCTCTTGGTTTTATTCTCACTCTGCGTCACTGCATCTTTTCCCTGTTGGCTGGGGTCTAACCCCACAGTTTTATCCCAGTGACTAGTCTGAGAAGACTTAGCTGACTGGAAATGAAGGAGGGAGGGGACAGGAGTCATTTCTTCAGACCATCAAATTCCTGGGACAAAGCAGGCTGCCTTTGTATAAGCAAAGGTTTTATCAGATGAGGGGACTAAAACATTGGCACGAAAGGTTGACCAGGTGGGGAGATAAAAGGATTTTAATCTCTAGGCCTTTGATAGAGAAGACTCATCTATTATTTCTTACATCCTTACATGTGAAATAAAATAATAAAAATCTTTTAAATACTAAGTTGAACTCTAAGACTGGGTAGTTAGCTCGGCCAGTAAAGGTCTTGGCACCCATGCATGAGCACTGGAGTTCTGATGCCCAGCTTCATGAAAGTTTGGGGGCATGGCAGACTGCCTCTAATCCCAGTGGATACATGGGTAAACACCAGCTAAAACTGGGAGCTGTGGGTTCAGCCAGAGACCCTAGTGGAGAAAACAATGTCAGCTTGGGGCCGTCACACTCACACAGAGGTACATACACCTACACATTCAAACACACACACCACATACATGCAAAAGAAAAAAAACCAGAGCTACAGTCCCAATGTTCAGAGGCTGGAGCACAAAGGCCATGAATTCACGGACACCCTTAGCTCCATAATGAGGCCATCTTGTTGTGAGGTGACCATCAGAGAAGACTACTCAGACGCAGGTTCAAAGCCATAGGAAGTCTTTAGTAGCTGCCTGGCTTCTACACTGGGTGTTGGGGCCATGATACAGCCCTCAGCCCTTCTCAGGGTGAGCTTTTAAGCACAAAAACCACACCCTAGGTTGACACATCTCAGTTAACAAGCGCAGTTAGCCAGAAGCAGAGCTACAGAAGCCAAAAAGCAAGGTGAGTCCGTTTAGAGACTTTCCCAGGGCTATGGACTTGGATAGATTAGGTCTTTGTTCTCATTTTGGCAGCTCGTGCCACCACATGCTGGGCTCCATGATCTGAATGGTATTTCCATCATTTGAGTCAGCTGTACTAAGGTCTGAGGATCTGTTCCACTGTCAAACGAAACACAACACAAATCCCAGGTCAAGTTGAAGGTCAATGAGAGCCATGTGTTTAGCACACAAGAGGCAATGGTCCCCAGTTGGCAGTGAGAGGCAAAAGGAGACATTTGCTAAGGTTAAGCAGAAGGCTGTTTTCTGTCCCACTGTTGCTAAGGACTGTCACTGTGACAGTCATATAGTTAGCACTCGTTCATTTGATAAGTGTTTATCACCGTGTTCCAGCCCTGAACTACGTGTGGGGAACAAGAGTGAACAAAACTGCCAGGGACGCCTGCCTTTGGGCTGGTGACACTTCAGCTTTGTAAAGCTGCTTGTGACTGTGCCTGTCAGCACGGGTCTGACACCCATAACCCTCATGGTAGAGGAGAACCAACTCCCTCAGTTTGTTCCCTGGCCTCCACTGGAGTGTCATGGCATGCACATACATGAACAATAAGTAAATAAAGAAATAAATATTTAAAATTTGTAAGTTTCTGTCTTTGGGCTGGGCCCTGGCTCAGTGGTGCCTGCCTAGCACCTAGGAAGCTCCGGGCTGCAGACCCATCAAGGAAAGGAAGGAAGAAAGGAGGGGAAAAGGAGAGAGGAAAGGGGGAGAACAACTCCATCCTAGCACACATGAGACCCTCGGTTTCAGTCCCAGCACTATAATAAACACATGAGTAGCCCCTATGTTTGTGGGGCTGATGGTCAAGTGGGAGTAGATGAGAGCTAGAACATAAAAATAATAAAGCATCCAATATGCCAGATATCCACGAGAGCGAGGAGCTAGAGGAGCAGTGGGTGGATGGTGTTGGGGACATTTTTAAATAACAGCATTTCCCTTGCCAAGAAGGTGGCAGCTATGCAAAGGGGGTGTGCAGAGGAGCTTTGTGGGCAGAAAAGAGTTAGCACCCAGGCAGAGGGAGCAGCTATGCAAAACCTCTGAGACCGGCAGGTGGGGCGGGCACAGTAGAGGGATGCTTTCGGCGTGCAGGCAAACGGCACAGCCCCAGTGGGCTGCAGGACAACTCCAGGCTTGCCCTGTGAGGGGGTAGCTCGCTGGGGTTAAGGTTACGAATTGTTTTAGGTTTCCGAGGCTTGTGGCAGGGGCTCAGGGGGCACATGGCACAATACACATGTGAAGGTCAGAGGACAACTTGTGGGAACCAGTTCTCTTTCTCACCATGTAGGTCTCAGGTCTTTAGGCTTGGCCAAAAGTGCCTTTACCCACTGAGCCACCCTGCCTGTCTGAATGGGTGTCATTTTCATTGCAGCGTTACCTTCCGGTCCTTGAAACAAGTCATCAGAACCTTGAAATCACAAGATAGCAGAGTGCAGAATAGTAAATGCCACCAGTTTTCTTAATTTGCAGGCTTCCAGGTGTGGCAAGTCCGAGGACCATGCTTCTGAGGCTGAAGCAGGAGCATTGGCAGTTCTGAACCAGCCTGGCCTTTATGGCAATTCCATGCTCTGTGGAGAGACAGGTGAGCAGTTAAGAGTATTTGCTGCTGGAGGACCTGAGTTTGATTCCCAGCACCTACACGGTGGCTCACAGCTATAACTTCAGTTTCAAGGGATCAAACGTCCTCTTCTGACTTCCACAGGCACCAGGCATGCATGTAGTATACCTACATACATGCAGGCAAGACATCCACACACATGAAAAAAGTAAGGGTAAAGACGACAACTAGGAAAGAGAGCCCTTAGTCACCGTCCTACTGCTGGGATGAGACACTTTGACCAAGGTAACTAATAGAAATAAGAGCTTCTTTAGGGCTTATGATTCCAAAGGGATAGAGGCCATCGTGGCAGGAAGCATGGCAGCAGGCAGGAGCATGAGGTGAAACAGCTGAGAGCTCGCATAGCTCACATCTTGAGACACAAGTAGGAGGCTGGGCCTGGCGCGGGCTTTTGAAACCTCAAAGCCCACCCCCAGTGACACACCTCCTCCAGCAAGGCCATACCTCCTCCATCAAGGTGTGCCTCCCAATCCTTCCCAAACAGTTTTACCAATTAGGGACCAAGTATTCAAATGTATGAGCCTAGGGAGTCATTCTGTTAGTTTGTTTGAGACAGGGTTTCTCTGTGCATCCCTGGCTGTCCTGGAACTCATTAGGTAGACCAGGCTGGCCCTGAACTCACAGACATCCACCAACCACTGCCCCCTGAGTGCCGGGATTAAAGGCGTGTGGCCACCGTCACCTAGCTATGGGAACCACTCATTCAAACCGTCACAGTAGCTCCATTCATAAAGGTGATGGCTTCCAACCCACAGCCTGATTCATCCCCAGAACCCATATGATGGAAAGGAAAAATGGACCCCTAAATCTGCGTGTCCCCCATAAAATGCAATTTTTAAAATTTATTTAAAAACCAGGCTAGTACCCCAGTACTAATCTGCCATTCAGTGGCATGGGTGGGTGAGAGACTCCGCCCCATCAACACCTCCTGCATCTGTCATGTGGCAGCATGGGCAGGGAGAGATTCCTCCCCAATCCCACCCCCACCCCAGCCTCATCTGAGAGAGCTGTCCCTTTCCTTCATCAGCTGCAGCACTCGGGAGAGTGTCCCCTACACCTCACCAGACAGCACAGTAGAGCTGACCCTGCCAGTGTGGGTGGTGTGGGTGTGGGAGAGCCGGCCCTGAGGATGGGAACTGACCCCGCCCTTGCTGGTTGCTGCAAGGGGTGAACTCACCAGGCCAATGCTGGAGAGTCCGCCCTGGTGGTGAGGACAGGACAGAGATGGCGGGCGGGCGGACCAACCTGCAACTTCCCAGGCCCAGAACCAGGGTTATGTGTTGGTCCACCCCAACATCCATCCCATCTGTGACCTGCTGGGGTGCGGGGGGAGGAGGGGGAGTGGGGAAACCCTTTGGATCCAGGGCTACGGGATCTCTACGACACAGGGGATGTCTGGGAGGAGTCACGGTGAGGGCCCAGTGTCGATGATTTAGCAGACAGGGACCTCGAACCAAATCTTGCAAAGAATGCCTGCATATGATCATGTATGGATAAAAGGGTTTATTGCATGACTGACTGTGTCACTTCCATGCAACTTCCATGACGAGATTTTCCCTTTCTTCCTTTTCCCCCCTTTTTTAATATTAAATTTTATTTTGTTTTATGGGGGGAGGTTGCAGGGGCAGAGGGCAGATGGGAGGGGGCAGGAGATGGGTGGGTTAGGATGCATGATGTGAAAGATGCAAAGAATAAATAAGAAAGGAAAGAGAAAAAAGTAAGGCATGGTGTTGAACACCCTTAATCTCAGTGCTCTCAAGGCAGAAACAGGCGTATCTCTGCGTCTGAGGTCAGCCTGCTCTAGAGTGAGCTCTCTGCCTGTCAGCCAGTACTACACAGTGAGACCCTGTCTCAAAAATAAAACAAAACAAACACAGAGTAAACGTTAAAATTTTCCGGGCATTGGTGGCAAACACCTTTAATGCCAGCACTCGGAAGCAGAGGCAGGTGGATGTCTGTAACTTTGAGGCCAACCTGGTCTACAAAGTGAGTTTCAGGACAGCCTCCAGAGCTACAAAGAAATCCTATCTAGAAAAACAAAAACAAAGCAAACAAGCAAATAATAAATGTTAAAATTTATTTTTAATATGTAAATTATAAGTAAAAAATGTTTTTGTGCATCATGGCACACACTTAGAATCCCAACACTTAGAATCCTTAGAAGGCAGAGGCAACAGGGCCCTGAGGCCTCTCTGGCCAGCAGGGTAACCGGATCAGCAAGTCCCTGGTCCCAGTGAAAACCCTGACTCCAAAAGGAAGATGAACAGTTGCTGAAGGTGGACACCTGAGGTTGACTTCTGGCCGTCACATGCACACACGCACACACACTTACACACTCTCACACATGCACACTTATACACGCACACTTACACACACGCGCACACACACACACAGTGAGAGAATGAGGCTTTCCAGCTCATGTGCTCATCTCAGACAGGCCTGTACTGGTGTCTACAGCCTGTCACGCTCACACTCGTCCCAGGGCACTGGAGTTCCATTTCTCTGAGTTCTCATGCCCTGTAGTTGTTCAGCCAAAAGCCTGCTTCTTTTCTTTCTTTTTTGGTTGGCTTTGGGTTTTTGTTGTTGTTTGTTCACTTGGTTTTTGTTTTGTTTTGTTTTCAAGACCGGGTTTCTCTGTGTAACAGTCCTGGATGTCCTAGAACTTGGGGGGGGGGGGCGCTGGAGAGGTGGCCTGCAGGGGACCTGAGTTCAACTTCCAGCACCCGTGTCAGGTGGCTCACAACGGCCACCTCTGGCCTCCAAGAGGACCTGCAGACACACATTTAAATATGCACATGATTTTTAAAAGCAATAAAAATAAATCTTTTTTTAAAGCAGAAGTTTGGAGCTGGCTCACTAGTGCACGAATGTGACCCCAGCTCTCCAGAGGCTGAGGTAGAAGAGACGGAGGTGAGCACGGAGTAGATGCTGAGACTCTATCTCCAAAAGTTTAAAAGTAAGGGCTGAGTTGAATCCCCAGAGCTAAGCATGCCTCTGGCCTCCACTTACATGAACATGCTCTCTCTCACTCACACACACACACACACACACACACACACACACACACACACACACAGAGAGAGACAGACAGAGAGAGACAGAGAGACAGAGACAGAGAGAGACAGAGACAGAGACAGAGACAGAGACAGAGAGAGAGAGAGAGAGAGAGAGAGAGAGAGAGAGAGAGAGAGAGAGAGAGAGAGAGGTTGAGACATGCTGCACCTACTGATTTTCTGTCCTGTGGTCTTCTGGAAGACAGGAGACTTTCTGGGGCTCCGCCGTCAGCCACCCTAACTTGGCAAGTTCCTACACTCAAAACCCTATAGAAATGGTGCCTGGGGGTTGACACTGGACGTTGTCCTCTGACCTGCACCCACATCGAACTCTCAACAGGGTACCAGGATGAATGATGAAATAATCTGACAGGACCCTTACCCACAGGCCTTGGGGTGTGGGCACACCTTTACTTTGGTGAGGAGCCTGGCCCCTCAGCCTTTTCTTAGAGAGAAAAGGCCTAGGCCTTCAGGCAGAGAGACAGAGTCCTCAGGGTGCAGGAATGGCCTCCGTCGTTCAAACCTTGGGCTTGTGGACATAAAGGGCACAAAGGGAGCAAGGCCCATGCGCGTCCCTGACAGGTGGGTGGATGGCCAGGCCTGGACTAAGGACAAAATTCACACTGCAAGGGCAGCGGTAGGACCGGGTGCTCGGACCTCGGGAAGATCGCGACCACATCAGGGACACTCGGGAGCGGAAGGTGGCAGGCAGAGATCCGCTCTGGGTGGGTGTGAGCTTTGGAGGACCTGGGTGGAGTACTGGACAGATGCAAGTGCTCCTTTGCGCCCTCTCGTGGCCGCTGGGATAACACTGAAGACGTGACCGCGATGGTCCAGCAGGGATAGACGGGACACCAAGGACTAAGAAAGGATGTGTTAAGTCTTGTTGAATAGTTGGGAATGAACAGAGGAGGGGCTTCCGAGACCCCACTCCTAGCTGAAGAGGTTTTTGCGGACTATAAGCCCCAGCCCTTATCCACAGGCCCTAGGGTGTGGGCATACTGCCTCTTTGGGGTGGAGCGGGTGCCTTTCAGCTTGGCCCCGCAGCCCTGCTGAAAGGAGTCAAAACCTTCAGGGAGCTATCGACGACCCCACATCCACGCATACATTGAAAGAGCTAACGGTACTCAGTGAATTGAGAAGAAGAAGCCGGAAAAAGAGGAGGAGGAGGAGACATGAAGTTGAGAGGAGGATGTGTGTAGGGGAGTCCTGGGACTCTCTCTCTCTATCTCTCTCTCTCTCTCTGTCTCTCTGTCTCTCTGTCTCTCTCTCTGCCTGTCTCTCTCTCTCTCTGTCTCTCTGTCTCTCTGTCTCTGTCTCTGTCTCTGTCTCTGTCTCTCTCTCTCTCTCTCTCTCTCTCTCTCGACCAGGCTGGCCTTGAACTCACAAAGATTTGTCTGCCTATGTCTCCCAAGCCCTAGTATTAAAAGGGTACGCCACCTGGTTATATGTATTAAATTGTCAAAGAACAAATTTAAAAATCATTTAAAAAAACTTGAAAGCAAGAAGAGGGCTGGAGTTGTGGTTCAGCAGCAGAGCATTTGCTTAGCACGGAGAAGTGCCACACTCTGTCCCTGGCACTGTAAAACAGCCATGAAGAGTTGACAGAATGTGCTGGTGACATCAGATTTAGAGTGACGGGAGAGCAGGTGTGGGGTCTCAAGCTGGAGGTCTGAGCCATGGAAGGACAGCATTGCTATCGATGAGTGGGGGTGGAGGACAGGACTCTCTGTTTGAGAGGCTCCAGGACAGCGCCATAGCCAGGCCAGGCACAGTCCTACCGAAGAGTGGAGGACAAGCCCGGGCCATGCTGGTGCTGGGCGTTTCTGGTATCGTTGTGGTTCTGGGCTTCCTGAACGCCATGCATGCACTCTCTGTTTCAGACAGGATCTGCTATAGTCCAGACCATCCATGACCTGACTGTGTAACTGATGACGACTTTGAGCTTCTGATGCTCCTACCTCCACTCTCAGGGGTAGAAATTACAGATACGCACCATTATTATCTGTCTTACACTGTACTCAGGATGGCACTGAAGACTCCACCAACTGAGCCGTGAGCCAACCTCCCAGCCCACTTCTATTTACTTTTAAAGATTTATTTATTCTGGGTGTGGTGGCTTACGCCATTAATCCTGGCAGTCAGGAGGCAGAAGCAGGCAAATCTCTGAGTTTGAAGACAGACTGACCTACAAGTGAACTTCAAGTCAGTCAAGGCCACAGAGTCAGACCCTGTCTCAAAAGGAAAATAAGTCTGTGTGTTTTGTGTTATGCATATGAGTGTTTTATCTGCCTACGTCTGTGTGCCACTTTCTTGTCTGATGCCCGAGGAGGCCAGAAAAGAGCATCAGATCTTTTGTTGTTTATTTGGGGTTTGTTTTTGTTTTTGTGTGAGACAGGGTCTTACCATATAGCTGACTGCCCTGGAACTCACTCTGTAGACCAGGCTGGTCTTGAACTCACAGAGATTCACCCACCTCTGCCTTCCAAGTGATGGGATTAAAGGTGCGCACCACTATACCCAGCTGCAGCAAGGGCTCTTAACCACTGAACCATCTCTCCACCTCTCCTTTTTATTTTAAGACAGGATCTTACTCAATTGCCCAAGCTGGTTTTGAACTCACTCTGTAGTACAAGGAGTCCCTTAACTTATCTTCCTGCCTCAACCTCCCAAACAGATGAGCAGATGAGATTCATTTTGTTTTAACTACTATAATTTGTATTTTATTTGTTTGTGGGGTGTTTTTGTTTGCCTGTCTTGTGTGTGTGCGCGTGTGTGCGCGTGCGTGTGCGTGCGCATGTTACCAGGGATCGAGTCTGGGTGATTAACACATTAGTCAAGTGCTGTCCCACTAGGCCATGCCTGCCACTCCACTAACATTTCTTTCTCTGCACGCCTGTTGTTCTACAGAAGACAGTGTGGGACCCACTGTTGCCAGGTTTTCCCACGGTTTCCTAAAACCAGCAGTCACAAGCAGATGCTAGCGGCGGTGACGGTCATGGTACAGTCGCTGAGGGCGGGGGTGGAGCTCAATGGTAGAGAACACGCTGGGCAGACTGGCCATAGGCTCTGGCTCTGTTGTCAGCACTGCGGTGGGGAAGGCTCATCTTCGCATTGTTCCTTCTGGGACCACCCCGTCCCCATATCTTAGTGAGGGCTGCACTCATGAGTCGCTGTGCAACTTTATAACTGTGTTTTACTCACTCTGAGCCTCAGTGTCCTCCTCTTTATAATTGAAGGGAGGCCAGTCGTAGCCTAAGGAGAGTCATGAAAATCGGCCAGCGTGAGCGTGGAGCCGGGCGCACAGCTAAAGCCCAATACAATGCTTCCAGCATGGTAGACAGTTACTCACCATCGTGCCCTCAGCCCAGTGTGGCAGCTGGGGCTCATTACGCATCTGCCACCATTGCGGGTATCTGACATGAAACTGCACAGTTAGTCCTAACAGCATTGCAGCAACCTTGAATGCTACCCTCATTCTTCCATCCTGCACATGAGGAGTGGGAGCCATGCCGACAACCATGCGGATAAAGGAAGACGGGTCCCACTAAAGCCTGAGGTGGACCAATGTGGAAAAACACAGGGAAACATGAAGCATGAGAAAGGTAGGACAGCTGTGGTGGCACGTAAGCTTTTTTCCCACTGGGACCGCCTTCTTCCCAGTAGTTGACACAGAGACCTATTATTAATTATAAATGCTTGGCCGATAGCTTAGGCTTGTTACTAACTAGCTCTTTCAACTTAGATTAATCCACAAGTCTTATCTATACTCTACCACACGGCAGTGACTTTTTTCATTTATTAATTATAAATACTTGGCCGATAGCTTAGGCTTGTTACTAACTAGCTCTTTCAACTTAGATTAATCCACAAGTCTTATCTATACTCTACCACACGGCAGTGACTTTTTTCATTTATTAATTATAAATGCTTGGCCGATAGCTTAGGCTTGTTACTAACTAGCTCTTTCAACTTAGATTAATCCACAAGTCTTATCTATACTCTACCACACGGCAGTGACTTTTTTCAGCACAAGCTCATTTCCTGCTTCCTCTGTGTCTGGCTGGCGATCCCACCCTTCTTCCCAGTGTTCCTCAGTCTGGCTCTCCTGCCTCGCCTCTTCCTGCCTAGCTATCCGGCCAGTTGGCTCTATTAAACCAGTGGGAGAAATACATATTCAAGAGTGTACAAAAGGATTACTGCACAGCAGTGGTGCACACCTTTAACCCCAGATCTTGAAAAACCAGGACAGGTGGATTTCTGTGAGTTCACGGTCAACAATGGTCTTCATATGGATGCCAGGACAGCTGGGGCTATTACTCAGAGAAATCCTGTCTCAAAACAAAACAAAACAACCAGTAAAATACAAAAGGGGGAGCCGGGGCGGTGGTGGCGCACGCCTTTAATCCCAGCACTCGGGAGGCAGAGGCAAGCGGATCTCTGTGAGTTCGAGGCCGGGCTGGACCGACAGCCTCCAAAACAATACAGAGAAACCCTGTCTCATAAAACCAAAAACCAAAACAAAAGGGGGAAATGTGAGAGAACAGCTCATTTGTGGAAGTGGGAAGGTTTTTTTTTTTTTTTTGTATGTTTGTTTCTGGGACAGGGTCTAATGTAGTCCAGGTTGGTCTCACCACGTAGCTGGGAGTGACACAGAGGTGACATTCACCACTATAGTACTGGGAGTCCAGGTGAGCCTCGCAATCCTGGTTTATACAGCAGCTGTTCTCAACCTGTGGGTCAAACAATCATTTCACAGGGGTCCCCTAAAGACATCAGAAAACACAGGTATTTATGAGTCCTAACAGTAGGAAAATTGCAGTTATGAAGTAGCAATGAAATAATCATATGGTTTGGGCCACCACAATATGAGGAACCGTATTAAAGGGACGCAGCATTGGGAAGGTTGGGAATCACTGCTATACAGCATTGGGGATCCAACCAGGGCCTGAGCAGACTAAGCATGGACTCTACCACTCAGTATACTCCAGTGAAACATAGGCGTTCAGGTGTGTGTAGTTGTGAAAGTCAAGCGAACAATACCAGGTGTCGTTTCTCTGGCTCTATCCACCTTGTTTTGTTGAGACGTGGTCTGGCTAGAAACTGAACTCATCAGCTGCCTGGTCAGAAAGCCTCAGGGCTCTGCCTGCCTCTGCCTCTGCCTCCCCAGTGCTGGGATTACAAGCTCTCACTACCAAGCCTGTGACCTAGGAACCAAACTGAGACCTCATGCTGATAGGGTGAGCACTTTGCTGCCCCTCAGCCCCACTAGTCATAAACATTCCTACATCCTCAGTGACACAAGCCAGGGAAACTCTGAGTTGTACTGCACTGAAATCACAAGTTTCCTTCCACAGGCAAAGGTGATGCCTGCACAGACCTGGAGTCGGAGTTCCATTCTCATGCCTTCTCCCCTCCCCTATCATGTACTGTGCCCATCGAACACACATAATACAGACAGACAGACTGGCAAAAGGAAGGAAGAAAGAAAGGGAGGGAGGAAGGATGGAGGAAGGAAGGAAGGAAGGAAGGAAGGATTAATTTTCTTTCAGTCAAGTATAGTGATACCCATCCGAAATCCCAGTTCCCAAAGAGCCTGAGACAGGAGGATTGCTTCAGCCCAGGATTTAGAGGCCAGTCTAGACACATGGTGAGAACCCATCTCAAACATAAGTAACATGGGGTTCACTGAGAGATGTCTTAGGGGTTAAGAGCACTTGTTGTTCTTGTAGTGGACTCCAGACTTTGGTTTCCAGTTTCTTCAGACTCACAACTATCTATAACTCCAGATGCAAAGAATTTGATGCCCTCTTGTGGCCTCCCTGGGTACTGCACTCATATGTACCCACACCCACTACATATACATAATTAAAAATTAAGGGCCCCTGTCTAGACCACCCCCCAAAAAACTAAGGGCCTGGCAGTGGTGATACACGCCCTTGATCCCAGCAGCAGGTGGATCTCTGTGAGTTTGAGGTCAGCCTGGTCTATAAGAGCAAGTTCTAAGACAGCCAGGGCAACACAGAGAAACCCTATGCTGAAAAATCCAAAATAAATAAAATAACAAAATAGTATAAAAAATAAATAAGCTTGGCCTTGGTGACTCACCCCTTTAATCCCAGCACTCGGGAGGCAGAGGCTGGCCTGGTCTACAGAACAAGTTACAGGACAGCCTCCAAAGCAATACTGTCTCCAAAACCAAATAAATAAATAAATAATGAATAAATAAGTAAAAGTTTCCAGTGAGACGGTTCAGTGGGTAAAAGTACTTACTTCCAAACCTAACAACCTGACAGAGAAACCCTGTCTCGAAAAACCAAAAAAAAATAAAATAAAATAAAAAATAAAGAATGGGCTCCCACACAGTCTTGACTCCCATATGTGTACTAGGGAGTGTGGGCTATGCATAAATAAATTTTTAAAGGAAATGAAAATAAATAAATAGTGGGATGACAATTGGAATGTAGCAAAACAATTGTGGATGAAGCAACACACTTCTAAATACCATTGGGCCAAAGATGATTAATTACTTTAAGCAGTTTACCAGCAGAGAGATGTCATGGATAATTGTGGTGGTCAACTTGTCTGCATATATATGTAGCCAACTAAACTCCAAGCAGATGAGCACACCTGTGAAGGATTTTCCTTAATTGATCATTTGAAGTGGGAAGATCCACCCTGAATCTGGCCCACACCGTCCGATAGCAGCCCACATAAAAAGACACAGAAGAAAGAAGTCTGTGGCTGGGCTGCGACTCAGAAATAAAGCCCTCACCAAAAAAGAAATGAATTGAATGAACGAATTAGCCAGTGAGTGAGTGACGTGTTCTGACTATTTGGGTTGATTCTTTAGATAGTCTAACGGCATATTAAACATGACTTTACTTTTAATGACGCATGAGGGTGGGTGGGTTCTGCATGTGAGTACTGCTGCCTCAGAGGCCAGAGGCGTGGGAGCTGCTGGAGCCTGAGTTACCCGACAGGAGTGCTGTGAACTGAACTCGGGTCCTCTGCAAGAGCAGTAGTGCTGAGCCACGTCTCCAGTCCTAAAAACGATGACTTTTGAACAGTCCCAGACACACAGGAAGGGTGTTTGTCCCCAGGCAGGGGTTCACTATGCAGCCCAGGCTGAACTTACATTCACTCTTCTGCCTCAGAGTGCAAACAAACAAACAAAAGAAGTGAGCCAGGCTATAGCTCAGTGGTAGAGCACTTGCCTGGCATGTTAAGGTCCTAGGCTCAATTCCAGTACCACACGGGGAGGGGGGGATCAATAATTAGCAATTATTAATATTTAGCTGTATTTATGTTCTTCCTGCCATTTCTTCTGTGTGTGTGTGCATTTATATGTATGTGTGTGTTTCGTGGTTTAACTAAGAATGCTCCTCATATGCTCACATGTTTGAACACTTGGCCTGGGTTGGCGGTGCTGTTTGGGTAGACTTATGGTATGAGGTGTGACCCCCTTTTTTTTTTTCAAGACAGGGTTTCTCTGTGGCTTTGGAAGCTGTCCTGGAACTCACTTTGTAGATCAGGCTGGCCTCGAACTCACAGAGATCCGCCTGCCTCTGCCTCCAGAGTGCTGGGATTAAAGGCGTGAGCCACCACTGCCCATCTTGAGATGTGGTCTTGCTGAAGAGAATATGTCACTGGGCTGGAGGTTGAGGTTTCAAAGCCTCACACCATCCCCAGTTCACTCTCTTTGTGGTTCAAGATGTGAGCTCTCAGCTTCCTGCTCCAGGCACCCTGCCAGCTGCCCACAGCGTCTTCTGGCCTCCAGGAGCACCCGAAAGGACACTTGCATAATTAAAAAATAATAAAAAATAACCATTTTTGTTTATCTCAAAGAACACAGAAAAATGTTAAATTATTTACTAATATGTGTGTTTTTCCTGCATGCATGCTTGTGTACCAAGTTAATGTCTGGTACCTGAGGAGGTCAGGAGAACGCATCAGATTCCCTGGAACTGGAGTTACAAGTGGTTGCTGGGAACTGAATCTGGGTCCTCTGCAAGAGTAGCCAGTGCTATTAACTGCTGAGTCACTGCTCCAGCCCCAAAAGCAGTATTTTTTTGAGACAGGACCTCACTATGTAGCTTTGACTGTCCTGGAACTCACTATGTAGACCAGATGGGGCCTCAAAATTCACAGAGATCCACCTGCCTCTTCACCTCCCACGCCCCAGCTCCCAACGCTTGGGATAAAAGTATGATCCACTACATCTGGCTACAACAATTTTTTTTAAGAAAACTGGGGAAATATCTCACTGGGTAACAATCTTGCCACATGAGTCTAGGAACCTGAGTGTGGATTCCCAGAGCCCACATAAAGTTGGACGCGACAGCATGTGTCTAGAATCTCAGTGTTCCTACAGTGAGATGGGAGGTAGAGTCAGGGATCCTTGGAGGACCAAAGGCCGGCTAGCCTGGCTTAAGCAGTATCTAGCTACAAAGAGACGAGTACCCAAGGCTATCCTCTTTAAGTTCCCATGCACACTAACATGTACAGGCTCACTCACATGCATATAGATGTGTCATATACATTAACGTATCAGAGAGGGAGAGAGAGAGAGAGAGAGAGAGAGCAGGAGCCAGAGCGAGAGCTGCACAGTAATGTGCATCATCCCCTGCCTCCTAACTGGAAGCAATGTGACCCTTATGCTCCAATTGTCCTGCCTTCCCCACCATAATGAAATTTACCCTTACATGACAAACCAAGAGAAATGCTTTCTTCTGTAAGTTGTTTCATGTCTAGTATTTTATCACAGGAACAAGAAAACCGACATAAAACGTTGGTAAAGGGGACTGAGGCTAGCCTGGCGGTGGTGGCCCATGCCTTTAATCCCAGCACTTGGGAGGCAGAAGCAGGTGGGTCTCTGTGAGTTTGAGGACAGCCTGGCCTACAGAGTGACTCCCAGGACAGGCTCCAAAGCTATAGAGAAGCCCTGTCTCAAAAACCAAACCAAAAAAAGAAATGGGACTGGAGATGGCTCAGAGGTTAAGAGCACTGGCTGCTCTTTCAGAGGACCTGATTTCAATTCCCAGCACCCACATGGTGGCTCACAACCACCTGTAATGAGATCTGGTGCCTTCTTCCGGCCTGCAGTCAAACATGTAGGTAGAACACTATATACACAATAAATAAATTTAAAACAAATAGGAGTGGGGCTGTGATTGTGACAAGCCCAACCATGTGGTTCTTAGACTTGTTTGCCAAAGGAGTTGGAGTGCACATGAGAAAAGTCACAGAGTACAGTAAGTAGAGCTTAGTGAACCATTCTAGTGGGGGAATGGAAAACCAGAAAACCATTAGAAAGGTGGAGAGTCAGCCCTGATACCTAGAAACGCTTTCTACCTGAGACCCCCAGGGACTGCACCAGACAGGGACCCGGGAGGGTGAGTCACACTGTCCTTCCTGTCCTCCATTACAATCCCTCCATGCTCACGCTCAGGTGCCCCCCCCCACCTCAACTCCATTCACTGCAGACCCAGGGTCCCCTAGTCCTTTCATCTCCTTGCCTTACTGCAACCCTACTGCAGCACCCCCTCTCCCTGCCATACCTCCAGCTCTCTGGCTACCGCCCCCCTTTGTGTGGACAGGACCCCCTTAATCCCTTCCTGATTCTCTCTCAGCCTTGTCTCCTAGCTCACTTCTTCTTCTTCTTCTTTTTTTTTTTTTTTTTTTTGGTTTTACGAGACAGGGTTTCTCTGTATTATTTTCGAGGCTGTCGGTCCAGCCCAGCCTCGAACTCACAGAGATCCGCCTGCCTCTGCCTCCCGAGTGCTGGGATTAAAGGCATGCACCACCACTGCCCGGCCTAGCTCACTTCTATTTTGTTATGCTCTGGAACATTTCCTTAACGATATAAAGGTGTGTTGCTTTTGTTTATGCTGCATTTGTTTAACTCTGGGAAGCTTGGATTCTTTGCCTGTCTAAACCACCTGATGGTCTAATCAAGAGCTGAACTGCCAATATCGAGGCAGGAGAAAGGACAGGTAGGGCTGGCAGGCAGAGAGAATAAATAGGAGGAAAATCTGAGAAGAAGAACTGGAGAACAGGGAGAGGAGGATGTCAGGGGCCCATCACCCAGCCACCCAGACACCCAGACACCCAGCCACCCAGCCTGCAGCATACCACGGAGTGAGAGTGAAAGTAAGATATACAGAAGTAAGAAAGGAAAAAGCCCAGGGGCAAAAGGTAGTGGGGGTAATTTAAGTTGAGAAAAACTGGCTAGAAACAAGCTAAGCTAAGGCAGGGCATTCATTACTAAGAATAAGCCTCTGTGTGTGATTTATTTGGGAGCTGGGTGGTGGCCCCCACAGAGTAAAAAGACATACAACATGCAACAACATTTTGGCATTCCAACATGGGGCTAGAATAAAAGAAAATACAACTGCAGAAGCACTCTGCCTGGCAGCTTGCAGTCACCACACTTTCCTAAGATCTACAGTGAGCAACGGAAACCGAGAAATGGAACACCCACCCAAGAGACCAGACGTCAACACCTAGAGTCACCTCAGTCATCCCAGCCCCAGACGCCCAGACACCAGTGCAAATACACAAACATTAACAGCCAAAACAGCATGCCCCACCAGAACCCAGTAACCCCATGACAGTCGCCCTGAGAAATGCAATACCGCTGAAGCACAGGGCAAGGACTTCACAGTGGCCATTATGATTATGTCCAAGGACCTTGGAGAGGATGTGAGCAAATCCATTAGTGACACCCATGAAAACGCAAAGGATCGGTGGAGGAATGAAGTAATGAGAACAGTTCATGACAAGAAAGTAGAATTCAACAAAGAAATAGAATCACTAGAGTTCCAGAATGAGATAAAACCACAGATGAAAAGTTTGGGGAGTCAAGCCAGCACTGGAGGCAGAGGCAGGCAGATCTCTGTGAGTTTGAGACCAGCCTGGTCTACATAGTGAGTTCCAAGACAATCAGGGCTACACAGAGAAACCCTGTCTCAAAAACAGAAAGGTCTGCAGAGCAGCTTCCCACACAGAGCGACTGCACCGCCAACTGCACACAGACTATGTCCGCAGCAAGGATTTCCAGGACTATCTCATGAGTGCGTACTTCTGGGGCCCAGTTGTCTCCCCATTGCTGCCATCAATGGCATGAAGAAGTCTCCAGAGATTATCAGTGGGCAGATGACCTTCGCCCTCTGCTGCTATTCCTTGACATTCATGAGATTTGCCTACAAGGTGCAGCCTTGAAACTGGCTTCTGTTTGCATGCCATGTAACATACGAAGTTGCCCAGCTCATCCAAGGAGGACGGCTTATCAACTATGAGATGAGTAAGAAGGCGTCGGCTTAGCAGTGAGGACCAACCAGCTCTTGAAAGGGTCAGCGCCTCAGCCACTGCTGCCAAGCCACAGATCACATCAGCATAAATGGTCTTGCTGAAGAGAAAACACAGAACGCTATCCTTAATTACCATGCCAACATTATAGAAAAGCCGAGAGTCCCTAAACCAACTGCCTTATCAATGCTAAAATTTATTTGTCTTCATCAAGAGTAGTTCAGAATATGCAACTAATTTAATAATTTTCAGTGATGGTTTTATCTGTAGTGATGTGTATATTATCTATTGGGATTTGTGTAATAAAAATCTAAGGAACAAATTTTATAACTATAAGCACTTACTCAAATTCTTGACTTTTTCTTTAATGACTGTAGTATATCCCTCAGTTGGCCACATGTCTACACATACTTTCCAGTGGTAACAAGTGTTTTCCATAGGGTGTAGATTCAAGTCTGCAACTTAATGGCAATAAATTATTTAAATATTTGAAAAAAACAGAAAGAGAGAGGGGGAATGGAGAGAAAGAAAAAACAGAAAGCAAGAACAAACAGAAAAAAAGAAAGAAAAAAATTTTAAATTAAAACCCTTAGAGTAAGCCTCACCAACAGAGTACAAGACATGGAAGAAAGAATCTCAGGTGTTGAAGACAAAGTAGAAGAAATGGATACCTCAGACAAAGAAAATGTTAAAGATTAAGAAGGAGGAGGAGGAGGAGGAGGAGAAGAAGAAGAAGAAGAAGAAGAAGAAGAAGAAGAAGAAGAAGAAGAAGAAGAAGAAGAAAGAACACCAAACAGACTGAAACAAAAAGAAATTTCCCATGACACATAATAAACCTTAAATTTACAGAACAAAGAAAAGATATTAAAGCTGCAAGAAAAAGACCGAGTAACACATAAAGACACACATTAGAATTACACTCAACTTCTCATGGAGACTCTGGAAGCCAGAAGGGCCTAGATGATATTCTGCAAACCCTAAGAGATCACAGATGCCAGGCCAGACTACTATACCCAGCAAAACTATCAATCACAATCAGCAAAGAAAGAAAAGCATCCCACAATAAAAACAAATTTAAGCCAGGCATTCACTCGGGAGGCAGAGGCAGGCGGATCTCTATGAGTTCGAGGCTAGCCTGGTCTACAAAGCAAGTTCCAGGAGAGCCTCCAAAACAATACAGAGAAACCCTGTCTCGAAACACCAAAAAAAAAATTTAAGCAGTATCTATCTACAAATCCTGCTCTACAGAAGATACTAGATGGAAAGTTTCAATATGAAGAGGTTAACCACACCCAGGAAAACCCAGACTACTACATCAAAAGAGGGGGAAACCACACCATAACAACAAAATAACAGAAGTTAAACACTACTCATTGATAACTTTTAATATTAGTAGTTTCAATTCCCTATATACAAATGATAAATGAACTGAAAAAGAAAGCATGGAAGCAATACCTTTCACAATAGCCTCAAAGATATTTTGGACAACTCTACCCAAGCAAGAGAATTATTTGCATAACAAAAGTTTTAAGATGTTGAAGAAAGACATTGATGAAGATATCAGAAGATAGAAAGGTCTCTCACACTGCTGGAGTGCTAGGACTGATATAGTGGAAATGGCTGTTATACCAAAACCAATCAATCTACAGATTCAATGTAATCCTCTTCAAAATTCCAGCAAAGAAATTGAAAATCAATTTTCAGCTTCATATGGAAACATACACACAATAAAAAACAAGATAGCTAAAACAATCCTAAGTAATAAAAACAACTAATGAAGACGTCCCTACTCCCTGATCTCAAATTGTACTACATAGCTATAGAAATAAAAACAGCCATAAAAACAGATACACTGACCAATGGAAACAAACTGAAGACCCAGACGTAAGTCCATACACCTATGGACACCTTGTTTTTTAAAAAGAACCCCAAAATGCATGCTAGGAAATACAAAGCAAAGCATCTTCAACAAATGATGCTGATGACATCATGTAGAAGAATGCAAAGAGATCCAAATATATCACCCTGCAAAAAGACAAAAACAAAAAAACACTCAACTCCAAATAGATCAAGTACCTCAACATAAGACCAGATCCCTGAATCTGACAGAAGAGAAAGTGCAGAATAGGCTTAACTCATAGACACAGGAAAAGGCTTTCTGAACAGGACACTGATAGCACAAGCACTGAGAATAAAAATTAATAAATGGGACCTCATGTCCCTGAAGACTTCTGTATGGCAAAAGACACCATTCTGGATAAAGTGACAGCCTAAAGGATGGGAAAAGATATTTACCAATAACACACCTTATAAAGGGCTATTATCTAAAAATCTATAAAGAACTAAAACAAACTGGACAGCAAGAAAACTAATAACCCAATTTTAAAAAGTGTATAGATCTAAAAGAGAATTCTCAAAAGATGAAACACAAATGGCTGAGAAACACTTAAAGAAATGTTCAACATCCTTAGTCATCAGGGAAATGTGACTTAAACTACTTTGAAATTTCATCTTACACCAGTCAGAATGGCCAAGATCAATAAAACAAATGACAACTAATGCTGGCCAGGATGTGGAGTAAGGGGAACACTTCATCCATTGCTGGTGGGACTGTAAACTTTTACATCCACTATGGCAATCAGCGTAGCTCTTCCTCAGGAAGCTGGGAATCAATCTACCTCAAGTTCCAGCTACATCACTCTTGGGCATATACCCAAAGGACTCTACAGCCTAGTACAGAAACAACTGCTGCTCAAATCATAATAGAAACTGAAAACAGCCTATATGCCCATTAACAGATTAATGGATAAAGAAAATGTGGTACAATTAAACAATGGCATATTATTTAGATGTTAAAAAGTCAAAATATTGCAGGTTAATAGATGAAACTAAAAAACATCGTCCTAAGTGAGAGAACCTATACCCAAAAGACAAGTGTTGTATGTATTTTCTTATATGTGGGTGTTAGCTGTTAAACCTTTTCTACGCATGCTACAATCCATGTAACCACAGAGGTTATGTATAAAGGACTAGGATGGGGAGGAGAAGGCTAAGGGAGGCAATACAGGAAGCAAAGACTTACACTAAGGGCCATCTTTGGGGGGAGCCTACTTACTACTATACATACATATATACATATATGAACAAAAGTAGTCAGACCTTTCTTTGGGCCTCCAGGTGTCAAAAAATGACAGAGATTTAATATTAATTGTGAAAGCTTGGCCTTAGGCTTTTCCCCAACTGGCTCTTATAACTTAAATTAACCTGTTTCTATTAATCTGTGCTCTGTCACAAGGCCCAGGTACCTCTCTTCTATACTGTATGTCTAATTTCTTCAGTGTCTCGCTGGTGTCTCTGTGCACCCCTCAATTCTTCCTGTGTTCCTCTCTCTCCCTGGAAGTCCTGCCTATTCTCTCCTGCCTAGCTATTGGCCATTCCACTCTTTATTAAACCAATCAGAAGACACCTTATGCAGAGACACATCTTTACAGTGTACTAAAAGATTTCCCCACAACAAACAAAATGGAGTTGTCAAATAATGGGGAAGACAATGCCCCAACTAGACATCTTTCACCACCAGTGAAATCTCCAATGCCGGGAATCGGTTATATCTAATTGAGTCATTGGACAAAGGGGTCCCATGGAAATCCCCAAACAACTCAGGCTATTGCCAAGGCTATTGGATGCTCTCCACAAACTGACGATAAGACCTTATTGCTGAAGAGAACACTTACATATCTCATTGAACACAGAGGAGTTGCCACCAGATCCTTTCCCCCTGCTGACTAGTGTTCGTGGTAGTGGAAGGCATTCTTCATGCTTCCAGAGGAGAAGGGTAGCCACCAACTGTCTATAAACCCTGTGATCTGCAGTGGCGATCTGCCTGAAATGCTGGTGTGACAGTGGCACAAAGGCTGTGGGGACACGGTCAAAAGAAGGACATGTGGTGAGCATTGCCCTGGGCCCCAGAAGGAAAGGCGGAGGGCTTTTTACCTCGAGTGCAGTTTGTTCCTTGCGTTGTTCTTGGATGTCAGAACATGAACATGGTGAAAGGAAATGCTGAGAGTTGTCCTCGGTGTACCCTGAATCTGGACATGGCCTTGCCTTGTGCTTTCTCAGACACAATTAAAATGCAATCATCTAATGTGTTTAGCAGAAAGAAACTTCAAGCCAGGATAACATTCATGTTGTGGCTAGCTATTGTGTTGATTTTGAATTTTTTGATTGCTGAAAAGCAAAGGACGGGGTTTCTCTGTGTAGCTTGGTTGCCTGTCCTGGAACTCGCTCTGTAGACCAGGCTGGCCTCACACTCACAGAGATCTGCCTGCCTCTGCCTCCCAAGTGCTGGGACTAAAGGCATGCACCACCACCTCCTGGCCATTTATCTATTATTATAACTAAGAAAAACTATAACTATAATTATCTAGTCTTCAACTCCATCAAAGACCTGAGAAGGAATAATATTACCTGAATAAGGGCAAGCCAGTGACTTCTTAAAGATACAGGAAATGACAGCAACAGTTGGCTGCCTGGACAGTCACCCAAGGTTTTTTGGTGATGTTGGGGCATCCCACTTGGGCTTATAAGCCTTGAATATCTGACACACCATTTTCAGAAGCAAGAAAATTTGAAGGACTGTCCTAACCTGTCTTGGCAAGGTTCAGCAGTCACTTTTTCTTGTGTCCTGTTTGTCTGGATTGGACAGCATGCTTACTGTCAGCAGTCCAGGCAAGGGCAGTTCTTTGCCCAATAGGCCAGTTTTGCAAAAGGAAACCAAACTCCATATGGTGTGTATTCAGTGCCCATCATCCTCTCAGGAATAGATCAGCTGCCAGGAGAAGATATGTCTCACATAAAAAGAATTCTAAGTTGTGCCGGGCAGTGGTGGTGCACACCTTTAATCCCAGTACTCGTGAGGCAGAGGCAGGTGGACCTCTGTGAGTTCGAGGCCAGCCTGATCTACAAGAGCTAGTTCCAGGACAGCCTCCAATGTCACAGAGAAACCCTGTCTCGAAAAACCAAAAAAAAAAAAAGAAAAAAAAGAAAAAAAGAAAAAAGAAGTTCTAAGTTGTTAAAACATTTTAATTGTCATATTCTGTAGGTCTTTGAAGTGTTTGAAGATTACCTATCCGTTTAAAAATATATCTCTGTATATCTAACTAAAACTAACATAACCTTCAGTTTGACTATTATAAGCTGCATAAACATAATACCTTAAACAAGAGTAGAAATATAAATACAGCATAACAAAGTTAACCGTAAATTTATATCAATAAACTAAAATCTATACCAATGTAAAATAGCTTGAGATTAGCAGTTGTTTTGGGCTTAAGGAGATTCAATAATTTGCCCTTTTCCCCATCATACATTTCTATGAACGAGGGAGAGGAGGAGGGAGAGGAGGAAAATGGGAGAAGGAGGAGGAGGAGGAGGAGGAGGAGGAGGAGGAGGAGGTTTGCACGGGTTGGTCACCATCTATGATTCTGCACAGTACTCAAGTGACAAGTCGACTGTTTGAATATGCTCCATAGTGTATTCTTACATAGCTTTGCTAGCAAAGTGCTCTGTGACTCTCTGCGCAGTTTCGGAGCCTTTGCACACCCTATATCTCTATCCATGTGTCCGTAGAGCCAGGACCGAGCCTGGTACCGGGCAGGGGCACTTAAAGATTGAAAGACTGAATGAATGTACGCTTGCTTTGTCTATTGTGTAGAGTGGAAGAAGCAGAGACACGCGGGACCCTCCCTATTCACTAGAGCCCACCCCCTGGAGTCAAAGCATCTTTCTGGGAGAGAAGCTGAGCGATGGGACCCTCGCTGACCTCCCAAAAAGGCCGCTTTCCTGGACGCCGAGCGCGTTCTTCCAAACCCTGTCATCTGACTCTTACTGCCAGCTCCCCGCCCCGTTCCTCGTCCTCCCACCCGCGCAGCCCCTCAATGGTTCAGCCCGCAGCCATTTAGACCGAGTAAGGTCGGACCACTGAACGTACCAGGGGGGAGGCCGAGGTGCGGCGGAGGGATCCCTCCGGAGCGTCCCGACGAAAGGCACCCATTGGCCGCCAGTAGGGGCGGTCGCCGCTGATTGGTCCTCTCGGGACGCCGGCCCCGCCCAGGTACCGGAGGCCGAGGGAGAAGCCCGGCCGAGTTTCCAGAGGACCGAACTGGGCGCGCGGGGTGGCTGCGGCGCAGGTGAGTGTTCCCCGGCCGGGGGCGGCCTCCCGGGCGTGGAGCCGTGGCGGCGGGGTGGGGGCTGGCCCCGTCGGGACCCCAAACACGGACCGCCTCCCCGCTGGCCGGGGCCTCCGGTCCGCCCCTGCCCTCTGCTCCCGGGACGCTTCCCTGTTGGTGGTGGGTCGGTCCCGACCCCTCCCGGGCCCCTGCCCAAGAGCTGCTCGCGGGGCCCCCGAGGCCACCCGAGACCGGATGTCAGTAACAACCGCAGGAATAGTTTGAATCCGCCTCGCTAGCCCGCACCCCGCGCTTCCTCGTCAGACGCTTACGGTGCACAGCATTGAATCAAAACAGCCTGCTGGGAGGGGCTGTGAACTTGTTTTAGAAGTGAGGTCTCGGGGCCAGAGAGGTGGAGTGGCTCACTCAAGGTCACACAGCTAGTCAGTGGCCGGCGGGGACAAGGGACCCGTGCCTGTGCGTCCAGAAACTAGCCCCTGCAGTCGTCCCTGACCAGCCGCTGGACTCGCGGCCACCCCCGTGTTCACGTCGGAGCCGCACCTGCTGGTCTTTGCTTCCTTCCCCGCGCCCACAGGTCACCAGACAGCTTCCAAGTTGTCCTCGTGTCCCTTCTCTTGAGCGGGTGAGGCAAGGCAAGGCCTAAATGCCGTGGGTCCTTTAATCCCATTCCCCCTCCACCCACCCGGTCTACTCTTTACTGCGAAGAGAAAGACTGAGAGCGAGCCTAGAGGCCGGGTGTCCGGGTACGTTCACGCCCCTCAGCCCCCGCCCCGGAAACACTGGGGAGATGAAACCTTCGGGATCCGGTTTTTCAAGAATGAATCAGAGGCCTCCTGCCCTCCTCCCCAAAGTAGTACTGTGCCGGGGGTTAGGAGGGAGGGACGACAGGGGAGTAGGTGTGTCCCCTAAGCCAGGCGTTATCTGAGCCCCAGGAACCCCCTTCCCTGCTTCCTACTCCTCCCACTTAGCTTTTCTGTGACTGCGGGGTTGCTAAGTTTCAGGCCCTTCTTGGGATGAGAGCGCTGGACTCCGGAAATCCGTCCGACCCACTTCCCTTCAGCTCCTTGCAGACAGCGGGGAGGTGCTCATAACTCTAGCAGTCATGTTGGTGGGGCTTGGTTCGCAGTCAAGGCTGTAAGACATTCACTCTGCAGTTCACCAACAAGTGCTAAGCAGCCATTGTGCCAGGCACCATGTTTTGCTTGGAGGGACGTGTTCTCCAATTGCAGGACAGAATTCCCTGGGAACGGGCAACAAGTTAACAAGGGCAGCCACTGCAGATCCTTCTAAGTGCTGAGTGGCCTCTCAGAGATCACCGGGCTGGGGGAGGTCACACACACCCCAGGCAGAGAGAAGTATATAATAGCTGTCACAGGGAATCAAGCTACAGATGTGATTGTGTGCCTGGTACAGAAAACACATTTTTTTATTGTCGAGTTTTCCCTTTGGGAGATCGGAGACAGATGAATAATGCCACCTGGTTTGCATTTTAAAATAGAGACACAGGCTGGAGAAACAGCTCACAGAGTGCATCCTGGGAGTTCCATTCCCAGCACCCACATGGTGGGTCACAACCATGTCTAACTGTAGTTCCTTTTGACTTCTTCAGGCGCCCAAGTGGTGCACAGTAAGACATGCAAAGCCCTCATACACATAAAATTAAAATAAATGTTAAAAATGGAAATGCAGCTGGGCGTTGGTGGCACACGCCTTTAATCCCAGCACTCGGGAGGCAGAGGCAGGTGGAGCTCTGTAACTTCGAGGCCAGCCTGGACTATGAGATAGTTCCAGGACAGCCTCCAAGACAATACGGAGAAACCCTGTCTCGAAAAACCAAAAAAAAAAAAAAAAAAAGGAGATGCATAGATAAATAAGAGCCCTGCCAGGATAGCATACAGCTAAGTTCATAGGCTCTAGCATTGTGGAGCAGCTCCTCTGTGTGGGCTGGGGCAAGCCGGCTGCCTGGAGAAGTTTGGAGTAGGCCTTGCCAGGCTAGGACTGGGATGCTCCCAGGCCCGGGAAGGTGTGGGTCAACAGTACAGCCCCTGCCTAGGACCCGTCGGAGGGGTGGGTTGCCAGCAGAGTGCCTTCTCAGCAGATGAGAGGCTCTAGTTTCCGTTCCATCACTGCAAATAACAACAGGTCCACACTTCCTGATGAGGGTCGCTGGAATGCTGAGCAGGTCTCGTGCGGCACCCAACAGCCGTGAGCTCTTCTCAGATGACAAGCCTGCAGCTTGTGAAGATAAGCAGCTTGGCTTTGCCTGTGCCTCTGGTGAGCGGCCAGGGTGGAACTCACATCCAGGCCACCATACTGTGTCTCAGGGTCTGCATCATTGATTTACTAGTCACTCATTTTCCTCAGTGCCTTGGGCTCCTCACCAGAGAGCACACAAAAACTAGAGTAAACCACAGCAGTGAGCGTGTACAGAGACGTAAGAAAGGAGGCTGGGGAATGGGGTCCAAGGCAGTGAGGAAAGGCAGTGCATCAGACTGTCACTTACACACTTACACATCCCCAATAGTGTTCCAGGAACAGTCCAGGCACACACATGGTTTCCTTTTCAATCAGAGGGGTTAAGATACTTGGCCTAAACTGGGCAGTGGTAGCGCAAGCCTTTGATGTTAGCATTCAGGCAGATCTTTGAGTTTGAGGCCAGCCTGGTCTACAGAGTGAGTTCCAGGATAGCCAGGGACTACACAGAGTAAACTTGTCTCAAACAAAAATAAAACAAGGAATGGTGATAATTCTAGAAGACAGTCCCATGTAATTCTTTTCAGTTTACCTTTGTGAAGTAGCCAGTGAGTGGTTGTAGTATACTGGGTACAGAGCTGTGGACACACAGATGAAGGAAGGAAGGAACCAGTAAAAGACTAGTGCCCAGAATATATAAAGAGTTCTCACAAATCAATAAGAAAAAGGGCATCCAAATAAAGCTGAACCAGCCAGGTGTGGAGCAGGCCTGTTATCCCAGGACATGGGAGGTAGAGGCAGGAGGATCTTCATTGTGAGGCTTATTCTGTATTGTGCAGGGAGTCCCTCCACAAAAAAAGAGCAAAAGAAAACCATGCAGGGACCACGTAGACCATGGAGGCAGCGCACTTGGTAAAGTGCTTGCTGTGGCAGCTGAGCTTGACAGTCAGAACCCATGTGAAAACGCTAGGCATGCTGGCTTGCAGATGTCACCCCAGCACTGGGGACATAAACAGGAAGGCCTATGGGTGGGCTCATTGGCCGGCCAGCCTAACTGGAGAGCTCATGCATGGTGGGGCTGGGAATATGGGATATAACTTAGTGGTAGCGCCCTTGCCTAACGTATTTGAGGCCCCGAGTTCAATTCCCAATATAAAGGGGGTGACACACTAGAGAGATGGCTCAGTGGGGTAAAGGCTGCCACCAAGCCTGTAACTCGAGTTTGATCCCTCGTACCCGAACGGTGGAAAGAAAGAAAGAAGGAAAGAAAGGACTCCCACAACCTCTGTATGCAAACTGGCAACACACATGCACACAAATAAAATGTGGTTTTTTTTTCTCCCTTTGAGACAGGATCTCATTATATAGCTCTGGTTGTCCTAGAACTTGCTATGTTGGCTAGCCTAGCCTCAAAGTAATTTTTAAATATTTTATTTTATTTGGGTGTTTTGCCTGCTTGCATGCCTGAGCTCACAGGGCAGAAGAAGGTATCAGATCCTCCCTGGGATTGCAGTTAAAGGCAGTTTTTAGGTGCCATGTGGGTTCGAACCCAGGTTTTTTTGAAGTGTAGGCAGTGCTCTAACCATTGAGCAACCTCTCCAGCCCTAGTAATTTTTTTTAAGGCAAAGTGATAACACTTGAGGACCAATACCCAAGGTTGACCTCTAACCTCCACATGCGCCCACACATCCATGGGCATGAAGGAGCACACACACAAGGAAGCACAGTAAGGGCGGAGACGTGGCTGTGCTTGCTCTTCTAGAGGACTTGAGTTTGCTCCCTAGCACCCATATTGGGCAGCTAAGACTACTTGTAACTCCAAATCTAGGGGACGCGGTGCTTTCTGGCCTCTGCAGGTACCTATGCTCAGGTACACACACCCACACGCAGACTCACCCATACACTTAATATGGATGGCTCAGTGGGTAAAGGCACTTACCTCCAAACCTGAAGAGCTGACTGTGACCTCCAGGACCCGTGTGGTGGAGGAAAAGTAACTCAGGCATGCTTTCTGGCTGACAGATGTGGTGAGGCATGCATACAGACACAGTAGATAAATGTAAACAAAATAGTTAAAAACAAACCAGGCAGTCCACTAAAAAGTCAAGCAGAAGCATTAGAAAAAAAAAAGGTGTTTGGCACCATTGATTTTTTTTTTCCCCAAGTGCAAAAGCAAGCCTCCATCCAGCAAGAAGTCAAGTGGTGCCTCCCTGCCCTGGCACTGCAGGGAGCAGGGTGCGGACCATGGGGTGGGCCTGTGCTCTCCTGGGAGATGGCCAGCCCTGCCTTTCCTCCAGCAGCCACGCAGGGCACTCGCTCACTCATCCAGTGGTTATCTGACACCACTTCACATACCGAGGGGTGGCTCCCCTCAGCAGACAGTGGGCAAGATGGAAAGTACCCATCCCAGCTGAAGGAGGTGAGGGAGGTTGCGGGACAGCAGAGGGAGAAGCCAGTGCAGAGGCCCTGAGACAGCTCCACCCGAGAAGGAGCGATGGCGTCTGGTATGGGGCATAAAAGACAGTGGGGTTCCTGGGATAGCAGAGCAGAGAAGGAGGTTACATGACTGTTTTATAGGGTCTTCTGACTGCCATCTTGACAGAAAATCCAGAGGTAACTAGTGTAGGTGAGTGGGGTGGGAATGGAGCGTGTGGGTCAGGTCAGAAGAGGGATGCATGATGGGTTGAACGGGGAACCTTCTCAGGAAGATGTGGTCCAGCTAGCTGGGTTCCCTTGTACCTGCATTGGCCCTCAGGAGAGAGAATCTGCAGAGCATGGGAAGTCCCTGGGGCATGGGAAGCTGAGGAAGAGGGTCAGGAGTTTAAGACAAGCCTGTGACACCTAGTGTGACCCTGCCTTAAAATAATAGATGACTTGAGCTGGGTATGCTGATGTAGTTCTATGTTCCCAGCAATCAGGAAGATGAGACAGGAGGATCACAAGTCCAAGGTCAACTTTGGCTACATAGCAAGTTTGAGGCCAGCCTGGGCTATATGAGCCCCCCCTCCCCCGTGAGATGGGTGAAATGCCATTGTGGGTAGTTGTCAAGGCCAACGAGCTCTCTCAAGGGAGCTTAGCCCCCGCCCCTGCGCATGGGACTTGAACATGAAGTCAGGGTCTGGGTGTAGGTCAGTGATTGTTTACCTAGTGTGTAGAGGACTTCCCGCACTAGGAAGAAAGGCCCTCTCCCTCCCGCCATACTGTCAAAGATGTGCTGAATGTGAACTACTTTACCTCAGGGCCTTTCACTGTTTCCAGTCTACTTAGAACATTCTTATCGCAGATGTTTATGTGTGGGAAGTCAGGGAGAGGAGGTTCTAAAGATGGGACCCACGGCTTCCCTCTCATACCAAGCTTCTTTGACTGCCAATGGGTTTCACTCCACACTCCAGTACTACAGGGTTCTAAAGTGGGTGGTCAACTCCGGCTGGCTTATTGTACCTCCCGTAAGTAGTCAGAAAGATAGCCTTCTTCCAGAGACACAGGCCACAGAGGGGACAGCCCCGCTGGCAGCTGTGGGCAAGAGTTCACCCCATTTGCCACCTTAATACCTACTGTGTCTGCAGCGTAGTGGACGCCTGCACACCTGGATGTGGCATTCCTAGTCAGGGGTCTGGTTTGTTCCAATAAAACAGGGCTGAGCACGGTGGCACATGCTAATAGTCCAAGCATTTGTAGGCTGAGGCAGGAGGAGCACTTGACCAGGGGTTCAAGACTAATGTGAACAGAAAAGAGCAAGACCCTGACTCAAGAAAATAAAGCTAGGCAGTGGTGGCGTGCACTTTTAATCCCAGCACTGAGGCAGTAGAGGCTGGTGGATCTCTGTGAGTTCAAGACCAGCCTGGCCTAAGAAGTGAGTTCCAGGACAGTCAGAACACTGGTTTGAAGAAAAAAAAAAAAAACAAGAAAAAAGAAAAGAACCAATCAAATGAAAAAATGAATAAAATAAATGCATGAATATAGTAAGTACCACTCAAAGTTTGTTCCCGAGAGAGAGAGAGAGAGAGAGAGAGAGAGAGAGAGAGAGAGAGAGAGAGAGAGAGAAGAAAAGGGGGGAGGGCTGGAGAGATAGCTTTGGTTTTGGTTTTTACGAGACAGGGTTTCTCTGGATTGTTTTGGAGGCTGTCGGTCCAGCCCAGCCTCGAACTCACAGAGATCCACCTGCCTCTGCCTCCCGAGTGCTGGAATTAAAGGCGTGCGCCACCACCGCCCGGCTGGAGAGATAGTTACAAGTACTGCTGCTTAGGTGTGAGGACTGGAGTTCCGATCCCTAGACCAGTATTGCTGGGGCTTGATGGCTGCCAGACTAGGCAAAGAGGGCGGAACCCTGCCTCAAAAGGAGCAGGTGGGAAGTGATAGAGGACCCCATGTGGCTTCCTTTGACCTCTGAACACACACATACTAAAAAATAAACGTAGCAGCCCACACTTTTTTTTTTCTTGAGTTGGGTGGGGTGAGATGAGAGGATTCTCCATGCAGCTGTAGAGGGCTTGGGACTCTGTAAGGTAAGATCAGGCTGCCCTGAATTCACATAAATCTGCCTGCCTTTGCTTTCCGAGTACTTACCTTGACACATGTGCCTGAATGTACAGTAATAGTATGTTCCATTTTTTTGTTTTGTTTTTGTTTTTTGTTTTTTCGAGACAGGGTTTCTCTGGCTTTGGAAGCTGTCCTGGAACTAGCTCTGTAGACCAGGCTGGCCTCGAACTCACAGAGATCCGCCTGCCTCTGCCTTCCCGAGTGCTGGGATTAAAGGCGTGCGCCACCAACGCCCAGCAATAGTATGTTCTTAAAAGGAAGAAAAAAGGCTCAGGGGCCAGTTTGGTGGCTCAGCAGGTAAAGGTGCTTGCCACCAAACCTGACCTGACATGTCTGTGCATGTGTGTGTGATCACATGCATGCAGGCACATGCTTGCCCTGGTGCCTATGTGGAGGTCAGAAGACGGCCTTGGCATCAGTCTCATTTTTCACCTTTTTTGAGACAGTCCACATACCAGACTGGCTGGTCCATAGGCTTCTCAACGTTCTCTGTCTCCACCTCCACTATAAGCATGTGGGAATTACCACATCTAGTGCTATGTGGGTTCTGGGGACTTGAACTGAGCTTTTCCCAGTAGGCTGCCCAGCCCTTGTTTTGGAGAGGTGGCTGTGCCTTGTGCTCTTGCTGCATATCCACTGCACATGCTGTCTTGGTCACTGTCCTGCTGCCTCAAGGAGACACCATGACCAAGGCAACTTAACAGAAGCAATCATTAATTAAGGCCTAGCGTATAGTTTCGGAGGGCAGTCTGAGCAGCATGGCAGAGAACATGGCAGCAAGCAGACTGCATAGTGCTGGAGCAGCGGAGACAGGGAGACTAGGCCTGGCAGGGGTGTTTGACACCTCCAAGCCCACCCTCTAATGACACATTTCTCCACAAGGCCATGCCTTCTAATCCTCAAAACAGTCTCAACTAGGGAGCAAACATTCAAATATATGAGCCTGTGGGGGCCGTTCTCATCCAGAGCACCACGGTTGCTGTCACCGAAGACCCGTCCAGCCTGATAACATTACCACCATGCCAGCTGTTGCTGGTCACTGACTAGGAGCTGTATTGCTCAGGAGAATTTTGCTCTGGTAATTAAATGTTTCTGTGGGATGTGTCACATGTTACTTCCTGTTAGAACTCATTGGCAGGGGCCGTGCACTGTGTGCTTTGAGGAAGAGACTCAAGGGTTTTGTGTCCTCTGTGTCACAGGTGTGCTGGGGCAGATGATCATGGACGCTGGAGGATAGCCTCAGGTGTCAGTACCCAGGAGCTGTCCACGTTGGGGTTTTTATTATTGCATTTGTTGATCGTTTCTTGTGTGTGCATTTGTATGTGTGTCGGTCGGTACCCATGGCACAGTGCACACCTGGAGGTCAGATGACGACTTGCATGAGTAGGCCAAACTCAGGTCTGCATGATTGATGGCAAGTGATTTTGCCCACCAAGCCCTCTTGCCAGTCTCCCACCTGGTATTTGAGATGGGGTCTGTCACTGGCCTGGGACTCACCAAGTAGGTTAGGCTGGCTTTGAGCACAAAGGATCCTTCTTTCCCCAGCTCTGGGATTGCAAGTGCATGCTACCACATCTGGGGATCGAACTCAGTCCTTGGAAGCACTTTTTTTTTTTTTTTTTTTTTTTGGTTTTTACGAGACAGGGTTTCTCTGTATTGTTTTGGAGGCTTTCGGTCCAGCCTGGCCTCGAACTCACAGAAATCCGCCTGCCTCTGCCTCCCGAGTGCTGGGATTAAAGGCGTGCGCCACCACCACCCGGCTCTTGGAAGCACTTTCTAACTGAGCCACCTCCCTGGCCAGAGACTAAGAAGATTTTTGCACGTAGCTGATAGAAAAATGAAAGGAAGCTGAGTGTGGTAGTGTCCATCTGTCTGTCAGCACTTGAGAAGTTGAGGGCAGGAGCTACAGAGTGAAACCCTGTCTCAGAAAAAGGGACACACCAGTGCTTTAGCTTCCAGTCATCTATTTGAGTGGGTGTGGCTAGAGAAGGGTTCCTTGAGGAACTCTGTGGAGTGAGGAGAGAATGAGGTCGCAGAGCAGGTCAAGTGGCATTGTAGAAGGTATCCCCTGTTGTGATTACTGCTGTGCAGATGAGGCTTCAACCTGAGGCTGCCTTGAGACTGGGCCTTTATCAGCGTGTGATCTGCCACTGGGCTGCACCCCAGCATCTGGGTTGCATGTAGGGTCCACCCTTTATCATCCCGTCTGACCCGGATGCCCAGATCACATCCACTGTAGATGGAACACTCAGGCAAGGCACATGTGCTGCTATATGCCTGTAATCCCAGCTACCCTGGAGACTGAGGCAGGAAGATTGCAGGTTCAAGGATAGCCTGAGCAACTAAGATAAATGTCTCAAAATAAAAAGTAAGAAGCAGTCTAGGCATGTAGCTTGGGTACACATCACAAGGCCAAAGTCTAACCCCAGGAGGGAGGATTGGTTCATTCAGGGAGAGCCCTGCACCTGTGCTGAACCTGGACAGAAGTCATTGTTATTGCCCTTTAAACAACACAGTGGCACAAGAGTTTTTGTAGACTTAAGTCTGTAGATGCCAGTATATGGGAGGGGCTGCTGCTCTGTGGCCCAATACTAGCCAAGTATGGAGAAAGGAAGTAAACCCTCAGCAGAGTGCAGATGCGATGCAGCTTTATCCAGGGTGACAGTATCTGGAGGTGCCCTGGAACCCTGTGTTAGGAGTCCTGTCATCAGGACTGGGCTGAGACTCCGTGGTGGAGCACTTCCCCAGCCTGCACCAGGCCCCTGGGTGTAAGCATGTCTGGTTGGTGTTGGTATCTTGTGGTGGTGATGGTGACACCAAGACTTTACTGAGATCATGAAACCCCTTCCTTTTCTGCAGGTCTCCTGGCCGAGTCCCCACTTCTGGCTGCTCATGCCACTGGGACTGGGGCGGCGGAAAAAGGCACCACCTCTGGTGGAAAATGAAGAGGCGGAGCCAGGCCGGAGTGGCTTGGGAGTGGGGGAGCCTGGGCCCCTGGGTGGAAGCGGAGCAGGGGAATCCCAGATGGGCCTGCCCCCACCTCCCGCTGCCCTCCGTCCTCGCCTCGTATTCCACACCCAGCTGGCCCACGGCAGCCCCACAGGCCGCATCGAGGGCTTCACCAATGTCAAGGAGCTGTATGGCAAGATCGCTGAGGCCTTCCGACTACCAGCTGCTGAGGTACCAGTGGGGCCAGGGTCCCCTGAGAGCAAGCCACAGGCCTGGGCATGCATCCTTGTGAGCTGGGGCTCAGGTGCTCATGCTCCCCGCTGGCCAGCAGCCCCTGAATCTAGGAGGTATGGCTGCAGCAGGATACTGAGTTCCTATCCGGCCTTGAGAGACTTGTACCCCAGTAGGTACACGGGGGTAGGTTTCCCATCAGGCTTTGATCATAACCTAGTAGGTTGTGGGGGGGGCGAGTGCTGATTATCTCATCAGGTCTGCAGTAGCCTGTGGCTCGGTAGGCTGTAGCTGGGTTTCTGTGAGGCTTTAGGACACCTATGCCCCAGAGCACTATGGGAGCTGGAGGTCAGGAGCAGCTAATCCCCATGATGCACTAGAGGCGCAACCCCAAGATGGAAGCAGAGAAGCCACAGGGAGGGCAGCAGTGGTGCCGAGCTCAAGTGGAGACAGGTGGGAAGGGTAGGTGGGAGTCTAGAAGCCTTCATTCACTCCAGCGTTCATTGAGTGCTCACTGTTAATCAAGCTAGCAGAAGTCCTACTCAGAACATTTGATGTACTAGTGGACCTTGCCATGGCTCTGGGTGTCACCAATTCCTGGGGTAGGAATCTTTTCTGAAGTCCCCTCCTCTCCCAAGTGCTAGGAGAGGGGACCAGGGAGGAGGCCATGAGCATCTTGACCCCCTCTGCAGGTGATGTTCTGCACCCTCAACACCCATAAAGTGGATATGGACAAGCTCCTGGGGGGCCAGATCGGGCTGGAAGACTTCATCTTTGCTCACGTCAAGGGGCAGCGCAAAGAGGTGGAGGTGTTCAAGTCTGAAGAGGCTCTGGGACTCACCATTACCGACAACGGGGCTGGCTATGCCTTCATTAAGGTGCCCGGGTGGGTGGCGCACCCTTAGTCAGTGGTCAGGGTCTGTAAAGGGACCTAGAGTGGAGTTCCCAGGGCTGACACCTGCCCATCCACAGCGCATCAAGGAAGGCAGCGTGGTCGACCACATCCAGCTCATCAGTGTCGGGGACATGATTGAAGCCATCAACGGGCAGAGCCTGCTGGGCTGTCGGCACTACGAAGTTGCCAGGCTCCTCAAGGAGCTGCCCCGAGGCCGTACCTTCACCCTCAAACTCACAGAGCCTCGGAAAGCCTTTGGTGAGCAGTCTTTGGACCACCCACTAGGATGACCTTGAATTCTTGAAGAATATGGTTTGCAGTTCTGGGGACCACCGGCAGGTGGCACCCAAGTCTGCAATGCAAAGTGAAGCCGGCCCCACCCTAGCCTAGAACTGGGTGCTGGCTGGCAGCCCAGCCTGAAGGAAATAGCCCCCACACCCAACTTCCAGAAGCCATTAGCCCAGCCAAGTGCCCCCAACCCTGGCCAGCCCCCCTGAGCCTGGAGAAGTGAGGCTTGGCTGACCTGTACAACTCTGGGGCCCTGCCCCCCTTTTCTACCTGGCTTCACTAACTCTCAGGAATGGGCCTGAGGCGCCCCTGGTATGGGTAGGTAGGACTGATCTGGGACCTAGCAGTTATGCCCACCCCTGGTCATGGGAAAGTGTCCAAGGACCCATATTCGACCCCTCCCCAGCTCTCACCCCTTCAAGTAGAAGTAGTAGAAGCTGCCCTGGATTGCCTTCTCTAGCTTCTTTTATGTCTAACCCCCACCCCACCCTGCCCCTCTCCATTCCTGCAAAGTCCTGTCCTCCTGGAATCCAGCCCTTAGCCCAAGGAGACTGCAGAACTTGGAGATGGTGAGAGTTGGCCTAGCTGCCTGAGTGCTGTACTGACTGTCTGCTGAAATTCCCATAGATATGATCAGCCAGCGTTCAGCAGGTGGCCACCCTGGCTCGGGCCCACAACTGGGCACTGGCCGAGGGACCCTCAGGCTCCGATCCCGGGGCCCTGCCACAGTGGAGGATCTGGTGAGTGAGCTACCTTGGGCCAGTGACAGCATTCTCATTACCTGAGTGACTCTAGACACCTGCTTAACTCTCCGTCCTCCCAGCTTTGGGACCTTCCTTGGGCAAATGAGACTTGGTTTTCCTACCTGTAAAATTGGAGTCCCAGTAACTTCCTGTCAGAGAGGACCTTAGTGATTCAGACAAAAACCACAGCCAGGCATGGCATCTCAGGCAGGAGGATTTCACATTCAAGGGCAACTCAAACCACAAGAGCTTGTCACCAAAAAGAAAATGTATGATAGCCAGCCAAGTGTGGACATGTACTTGTAATCCTAGATGCCTGGGAAGCTGAGGTAGAAGGGTTTAGTGTTTAAAGTCAGTTTGGGCAACTTAGAAAGTATCTCAAAATTAGAATAATAATATCTGACTATTGGAGCTGGAGAGACGGCTCAGCAGTTTAGAGCACTTGTTGCTCTTGCAGATGACCCAGGTTGAGTTCCCGGCACCCATATTGGGCGGCCAACACGCTAACTCCAGCTCCAGGGCATCCAGTGTCCTCTTCTGACCGTCACAGGCCCACACGTAGTGCACATACATATGTGCAGGCAAAGCACTCCTACACATAAACAAATGTTAAAAAAAGTGATAGCTGGACAGCCGGGCGTTGGTGGCACACGCCTTTAATCCCAGCACTTGGGAGGCAGAGGCAGGCGGATCTCTGTGAGTTCAGAGGCCAGCCTGGTCTACAGAGCGAGTTCCAGGACAGCCTCTGAAACAATACAGAGAAACCCTGTTTCGAAAAACCCTGTCTCGAAAAGTGATAGCTGGGGGTGCAGCTCATTGGTGGAGCTGTTGCCTGGCATGCGTGACGCTCTGGACCTGTCCCCAGCACTGTAGGCATGCACTGTGTATGACAACAGTTCTGTTGACACTGCTGTGCTGTCTTGTCCCTCCTCCACAGCCATCGGCCTTTGAGGAAAAGGCCATTGAGAAGGTGGATGACTTGCTAGAGAGCTACATGGGGATCAGAGACACAGAACTGGGTGAGTGGGGGCACCATGCCTGGAAGGTGGGAGCAGGTTTCCAGATCTCACTCAGGTTGGCTTGGGCCTGTACCCTTCTGTCTCTCATGCCATCTGTCTCCATCTTTCTCCTCCCTGACAGCTGCCACCATGGTGGAGCTGGGAAAAGACAAAAGGAACCCAGATGAGCTGGCAGAGGCTCTGGATGAATGGCTCGGTGACTTTGCATTCCCAGATGAATTCGTCTTTGATGTCTGGGGAGCCATCGGGGATGCCAAGGTCGGCCGCTACTAAGACTGGAACTGAACCTGGACCTCGAGATAACCTGGGCTTGGCCTGGATGGGGCCTCCAGAAGGGCTGCCACAGCCAAGACCCGAGCATCCTGCTTAGGCATGTCCACTTAGCAGCCTGGGGATGGCATGGGATGGAAGTGGCCTGTGGTCCTGGTTCCACTCCGATCACTACGGTGCCCAGCCTGGTTGGGATCCCTGGCCAACCCCTGCCGGGTTCCCTACCTACCTCAGTAGAGTAAGCGCATGGGGAGGGACCAGCACACTGGGCAGCCACCTCTGTCCCCAACACTTTCCACCATAAGCTGGCACACTGCCCCTTTTGCCTCCCTGGGCCTCGGTTCTGTTTGGGGTCATGACTTTCCTATCTTACTTTTTTGCTTTGTTTTTTCAAGACAGACTCACCATGTAGCGATGGTTGTCCTGGAACTCACTATGTAGATCAGGCTGGCTTTGAACTCACAGAGATCTGCCTGCCTCTGCCTCCCAGTAAAGGTGTACTTCACCACTCCTGACTCTCCCTACTTTCTTGACACCAGAAATGCAGGAAGGGGGCACACCCCCCCCAGTAAAGGCAATAATACTGTCCCCTTCGTGCATCTCCCATCCGAAAGGAGCCCCCTTAAGTTGGATTCTGTTACCTCCCATTTGAGTGGACACTGTTGTGAACCCTGGTTCCTCATCATCTCCCTTAGGAAATGCAAGAGGGAGGAGTGAGCAAGGCAGTGAGTGGGCTTCTGTACCCTGACCCTCTTGGATGTAGAGACTCTTCTCTGGGAGTTGTTTGGTTTTGGGGTAGGAGGGGTGGCTAGGGAAAGAATGCGGCAGCTGAAATCTATCTCCTGGATTCCAAATTGAATTAGGAGTTGGCTGGCCCACTGCCCCCTCCCCCTGGCTGTAGGCCATCAAGCTTCCAGGCAATGGTGGAGTTTCTGGCTTACTTGAGGTTCAGACCTGGTTCCCCACTCACCAAGCCCCTCTTGTGTGAGGAGGCTGCAGTTAACACCTCTGTGTAGGCGGCATCCCTGCTGACCTGTTACAGCACCCTGGCTGAGGCTGGTGGCACTTGGGGCACAGGCATCCATGCCACAGTGCTTCACAGGGACATAAACCTGCCAAGCTTGTTTTGACAGTCCATTTCATCCTAGGATTTAGGGAGATCAAGGAAAGGGTGGGGGTGGGACCCTGGCCAGACCTGGAGAGAAGGGAGGCGATTAGAACAAGGGAAGTCAGGCCAGAGGTCCCTCTCCAGTGCCCAGGAGGAATGCTTGGGGGTAAGTCCAGTGGAGATGCTGCAGGAAGTCTGATTCCGGGCAGGAGATGAGTACTCTGGACACCAGACATGTACATGTACAGAGCCCTATGGGCAGCCACAGTCAGGGTGACTTATCACCAATCACTAAGGTTGTTTTTCAGTGTGTATGGTGGAACCCAGGGCTTCACACATGCTGGAGATGCACTGAACTATGCCTCAAGTCCTATGTTGGGGTCTTGCATGTCTTTGATGGGAGCAGCTGGGAATGTATGGCTTTGTTGAGTGAAATTGAGTAGTGGATGGTTGAACCAGGGCTGTTACCATTGTGGGTAAGCATTCAGTCCTCTGGTTTCAGGGAGTTGTGGGGTGTTGAGTGTGTTATTGTAGCTGTGTCCAGTGTTGTGTGGGTCTCAGATATAGCCTTGCTTGGGGGTCAGAATAAACACTTAGGCTTTAAGAGTGTCTGGAGATGTGATTAGTGGCTCAGGTAGGACAAGGTCTGGGTGCCCATGGGCATCGGTTTGTGGGGGAATCTCTAGGAGATGACCCCTGGGACTGTAATAGACTTACAGTGTCAAGTTGATTCACACCCTGTGCTAAGGTGTGGGCAAGCATCAATTTCAAGGGGTCTGTATTTGTGGGTATTAAGGGAGTGGATGTTGAAAGTCAGCAATTGTGGGAACAATCCAGTGCTTACTTGCCGTCATGACTGATCTGACAGTGACTGCACGTTCCCCTTCCCAAGACAAAGTGAGGCTGTGGCTGCAGGATGTTGCTCAGGTGCCCTATGAATTGCTTACCCCACCTTAAGGCAGGGTGCATATGCTAGTCTGGCTCCCCTGAGCTGGTCAGCCACCTCCCCTTCTCCTAGGATGACTCCCTGTTGCCCTAGACTGGGCTGCTGCTCACCTCCACCCCCACTGTGACATCCACAAAAGCTTAAGGACAGGCAACATTGCTGGCTGCCATCACATAGCCAGCTCCCAAACCCTTAAGCCCAATGGGGACAGCACCCCACCCCACCCCCATGGGAGTGCGTAGACCTCCCAGCCTGCCCCAGGCGATGCTCACATTTTCCAGTGTTTAGATTTTATCCACTTTATTAATGAGGCAGGCAAGAGGCCCGGGTGAGGGTGTGGGGGTTGCTTCAGCTCCACTGAGAGGAGGGGGTCACAGAACAGACCAATTCAGAGAACTTCAGTCCTTGGCCGTGAGAAACCGGGCCCAAGTGGCCCTGACCATTGCCAGCCGCAAAGGTTTCGCCCACTCAAGGCTCCCAGCTCCAGCAGGCAGACATGCTTGGGGTGGAGCAGCCCCTGGAGGCCAGTGGGGTGCGGGTGGAGGCGGCACAGAGCTGAGGAGCCGCCCCAGGAAGAGGGAGCGGCCTGCCGGGAGCCAGGGAGCAGCTGGCGCGGGCAACAGGAGCCTAGTTCCGGGCCATGGGGACCCTGCATCCTGAGCAGCACTGGGTAAGAAGCTGGGACTTGAGGGTCGGCAAGCAGGGAAAAGGAGAGCATTGAAAGATGGGCTATGGCCACCCTGGTCTCACTATGCTCGTGGCTCTCAGCCCAGGGCTGTCTGTTCATATGCTTTAGCCCTCTTAATTAGAGAATGAAGAACACGAGTATGGGGTGGGCATCTGAAAATGAGACAATGCCTGATTAGTGAGGGATTGCCATGGAGACAGAGGTGTGACTCTTGACAACAGAATGGGATTCCAGGTAAAGAGGCGGGCCAGAGTAGTCTTAAAAGCACCGAAGAGAACAGAAATGGGTCCATGGAAGCAGGAGTCAGTGGGGACAGAGAGGACCCTGGAGACAGATGGGGCTACAGGGCACAGCAATGAGTCTTTATAGAGATGGTTTGTTTGGGGAGAGATGAAACTGGAGATCAAGAGTAGGTCTCTGGAAGCAGGAGCACGGCCATGGGAAGAGACGGGATATAGTAGTGGAAATGTTGGGACATGGACATCAAGGGCAGGATTAAAAGATGACCAACCATTGATCCTGGTGCTGTGACCCTTCAATCTCAGGACACAGGAAGCATAGGCAGGTGGATTTAAGTTTAAGACCAGCCTAGTCTACACAGCCAGTTCCAGACCCAACCAAAGAGACTTACAAAAAAGAGAGGGGGGTGGGCAGATATGGTGAAGGTTGGAGTTGGGATCAGAAGTGGTGAAGGGTCTATTCCATGGGGGATGGAACCTGATGTGCTAGGAGGTGGTGGGTGGAGATGAGGACCGATACTGAGGACCTTTGCTATGTCAGTCAAGTCCCCCAAAGCAGTAGACAGAGAAGACGATGTGGGGGCACAAGGGATAGAGCAGTGGGGGTACAGTGGGATCTGAAATGGAGCAGCCAGGGTCATGTGGAGGTGCCCTGGGCAGAGAGGCCACATTGCCTATACATGGATTCTGGTGACAGGCAGCGGGACGCTAGCCTCACTGTGCCCTCCTCTTATCTACCTAGCCCTCTTGGCCACTGATATGAGCCCCTGTGGGCTTAACGTGAGCCTAGTGGACGAGGCAACGTGTGCAACACCCAGGGCCCCCAACACATCTGCGGTGCTGCCACCAGGCGATTCTGGCACATCACCAGTGCTGCCTATCTTCTCCATGACCCTGGGTGCCGTGTCCAACGTGCTGGCGCTAGCGCTGCTGGCACAAGCTGCAGGCCGTCTGCGTCGGCGCCGCTCAGCTGCCACCTTTCTGTTGTTCGTCGCCAGCCTGCTGGCCATCGACCTGGCAGGCCATGTGATCCCGGGCGCACTGGTGCTTCGCCTGTATGCTGCAGGACGTTCGCCTGCTGGTGGGGCGTGTCATTTCCTGGGCGGCTGCATGGTTTTCTTCGGCCTGTGCCCACTTTTACTTGGCTGCGGCATGGCCGTGGAGCGCTGCGTGGGTGTCACGCAACCGCTGCTCCACGCAGCGCGTGTATCGGTGGCCCACGCACGCCTGGCACTAGCCGCACTGGCCACCCTGGCTTTGGCAGTGGCGCTGCTGCCGCTAGCACATGTGGGTCGCTACGAGCTACAGTACCCTGGTACCTGGTGTTTCATTAGCCTTGGGCCTCGTGGAGGTTGGCGCCAGGCATTGCTTGCCGGCCTTTTCGCTGGCCTTGGCCTGGCCGCGCTCCTTGCGGCACTCGTGTGCAATACACTCAGCGGCTTAGCGCTCCTCCGAGCCCGCTGGAGGCGTCGCCGCTCTCGACGTCTCCGTGAGACCAGAGGTCCCGATGATCGCCGGCGCTGGGGATCCCGTGGACCCCGCTTGGCCTCCACCTCGTCTGCGTCATCCATCGCTTCAGCCTCCGCCACCCTCCGCAGCTCCCGGGGCGGCAGCTCGGCGCGCAGGGTTCGTGCGCACGACGTGGAGATGGTGGGCCAACTCGTGGGCATCATGGTGGTGTCGTGCATCTGTTGGAGCCCTCTGCTGGTGAGGGGCGCAACCGCTCCTCAACCCACACTCCTTCCTACCCCCCCTCCTGGGCTCCGCCCCCCTAAAGACCGTGCCTGCTGTCCCCGGCTCTACCTTCGTTCTCTTTGGATCTCTGTAACTTACTCCCATCCACTCAAGCCTTGTTCGTCCCTCCGCTCCATCCATTCCTAGCTTTCTTCCTCCCCAGCCTTTTGACCTTTCTTCTGTCCTGTGTGCTGGCATGATGGGTCTTCTCCAGCCAGACTCTGCAGTCACTGACAACCTTTGCTTAGTCACTCTCCTTCCCACACAGTATTTGCCCTGCATAGCCCTCCCCAGCCTAATCTCCCACCCCGCTCCTTCTCTCACACCCGTCCCACTGCTTTTCTCGCAGGTGTTGGTGGTGTTGGCCGTCGGGGGCTGGAACTCTAGCTCCCTGCAGCGACCGCTCTTTCTGGCTGTGCGCCTCGCATCATGGAACCAGATCCTGGACCCCTGGGTGTACATCCTGCTGCGCCAAGCCGTGCTGCGCCAACTGCTTCGCCTCCTGCCCCTGAGGGCCGGTGCTAAAGGTGGTCCAACAGAGCTGGACCTAACCAAGAGTGCCTGGGAGGCCAGTTCACTGCGTAGCTCCCGGCACAGTGGCTTTAGCCACCTCTGAACATGCCCAGAAGCTAAGCCAAACCACTGGGCAGGGCTCAAGGGTGTAGAAAACCTCAAACAGCATTCCATGGGCAATGTGTCCTGTGGCGCGGCGGCACACACTGTGACCGTATATTGGTGAAGGAGACTCCACCCCGACGAGTACAATTCTAATGTTGGCCACACGATGGCGCAGACACATGGGATGTTCCAAATATCTGAGGTGGGATTCCCCAGGTCAGGAGCTCCAAGAGCATGTTCACAACCCTGAGTCCCGGAGCTCCCCTTAAATGGAGCCACCACAACAGACTCTTGCAACCATTCTGCTCACTTTGGTCCCTAACTATACAGCCTCAATATACCCTGTACCCCACTACAACCCTGAGTCCTGTCCTGGCTCCTCACTAATGCATGTTCCCAGCTTGACCTTTCAAATGAGCCCCATCACAGTCCTGTCCCCCAGAGTCTGCCTGCTTGTGGTCTGCTCCAAGGACGCTCGCCCCAGAGTGCACACGGAGGCTGAAAATGCATGTATGGGGTAAACCCCAAAGGGCTTTTTAAAAACCAAAAACTCTTGGGCAAGACAGGGGCTTGGGGCTAGTAGCCTCCCGCCACAAAGTCGAAATCCCGGAAGGCCGCCTGCTCCGCAGCTGTGAGGGGCCGCGCATCCCGGGGTGGGCTCAGCGTGGGCAACTCCCCAGTGAACTCCTCATCGAAGTTGCTGACATCTGTGCGCCCCGAAAGGGTAGGCACGAAGGGTGGGGGCAGGCGACGAGCCAGCAGGACGTCCCAGCCCAGCGTCTGGAGAGGGGAACAGAGAGTCATGAGGCTGAGGGGAAGTCTGGAGAACGGCGGGAAGTAGACACGTGCAGACGAGCTAGACCTCAGATTAATCAAGGGAGTCTGGTGTAGCTCAGGACAGCCCTGTAATGACATGGGCCTGGAGAAGCAGGGAGAGTGAGGATTGGGAGTAATGACGGAGCAGACAAAAGGAGGTAACATTGAGAGGAAACATGGGGGGGGGGGAACGGGCGCAAACATCGAGATAGAGCAACTAGATTTGGGGTGGGAATGAACTGGGAGAAACACCCAGGTCCTTGGGGTGACTGACAGCGTGGGGAGGGGGTCTGCTTACCCTAAAAAAAGGCTGTTTTTTCACATCTTCTGCGTCTCGTTCAGTGGATCCCAACCTCCGCTCGGGGTTCCTCCGCAGCAGCTGTAAGACAACACACAATGTGTACTCGATTCGGTCCCTCAGGAGCTTTCCTGCCCACCTGGCCCTCCTTTGTGGTGGGGCGTGTGCTTACCCTTCTCATGATGCCAATGGCCTCTGCTGACAGGAAGCGGGGATAGCGAACCTCATCGTTGACAATGCTGTCAAACACCTCCTCCTCATCGTCCCCAGGGAATGGAGACTGGGGTTGGGGGGACCCAGAGAGCCAGGGTGAGGAAGATCCTACTTTTAACCAATCCAGCATACCCACCACTACCAAAGGGTTAGGGTTAGGGCCAGAGCTGGCTTATAGAGTGCAGCCCCATTTTAGTTACAGAAACAGATCGGAGAGGCAAAGCTGGCATGTAGTAGGGCAGATTCCCATCCCATTCCGGGGCAATGCGGGTTCTGTACAAAAGAAAAAGGCAGCCTAGGTCTCACCTCGCCAACCAACATCTCATAGAGCAGCACGCCCAGTCCCCACCAGTCCACTGCTCGAGTGTAGGATGTATCTGTCAGCACTTCCGGCGCCAGGAACTCTGGGGTCCCGCAGAATGTGCTGGTCCGGTCTCCATAGCCCATCCCTGGGTGCAGTGGAGAGCATGGCCATGTGAGCCACTAGCGGCTAGAAGGAGCAGAGCATGAGACAGTCCAAACAGCCAGCCCTACCCCGAATCAGTGTGGGGTGACCCTGGGAAGTGGGCTAACGCTGTGAGCTACCCTGAAGCTGTTAGGTGGGCAGGTGCCTGCAAGCGAAGCCCACAGGGAAGAAAATGTCACCTGACCACCTACACACAGCCTCATCAGAGGTACCCACCCCCTACTCCTCTCATCCCAGGATTGCAGCCCCTCACCCTCCTTGCAGAGGCCAAAGTCTGCGATCTTGACGTAGCCCTCAGTATCCAGGAGCAAATTGTCCAACTTCAGGTCCCTGGGGAACGGGTGTCAGGGGATGTAAAGAGGGATGACTGGGAGTGGGGTTGGGGCTTTGTACAGAGCTTGAGCATGTCCAGTCTATGGACGGGATGCGCTCTCAGTACACACCTGTAGACAATCTTGTGTTCATGGAGGAACTGCAGCCCCAGCACCACACAGGCCGAATAGAAGCTGCAGAGATGCACAAGATCACACAAGCCTGGCTTCAAGGCGCCAAGTCCCTAACCCCTGGGCTCCCAAAGCTGTGCTGGAGTCAGGCCTCAGGGTGGAGGGGCGGGGGTAGGGTGGAGGGATGGGGGTAAGGTTGAGGTGTAGGGTGGGGGAGTGGGGGATAGAGTGGAGGGGTGGAGGATGGGTGGGTGGAGGGCGGGGTGGGTGGAGGGCGGGGCCTCCGATCATGGCAGGACAGAGGCATGGTGCTGCAGTGAGGACTCACACAGCCCGAGGCTCTGAGAACACATCACTGTGGATGTGCAGCATCAGGTCTCCGCCCGCTGAGTACTCCATCACAAAGCACACGTGCTCTGGGGTCTGGAAACAGCCGAAAAGGTTCACCAGGAAGGGATGTCCTGCCCTGGTCACGGCCGCCAAAATCCTCTTCTCACACATCAGGCTGGGCAGGAGGCAGAAGTCAGAGGCCCAGCTGCTCCCTGACCTTTGCAGGACTCACTCAACAGATATCTGCTGGGCCTGCACTGCTGTGGGACTTTGGGCAACTGGATTGCTCTCTCTGTTTGGGTGGCCTTGGCTTCTGCACTCCCAGAATCTATGCATTGTCTTGGGAAGCAGGTGAGGACACAGGCTCAGGCTGATCAGAGCAGTCCCAGTCCATGCTGGGGACTGGGTCAGGGACCAGCACCCAGCATGAGGAACCCGATCTGATCTTTGGTGTGGAAAGGCTTTTCTGTCTCCAAGAGGAGACTGCAAGCACAGCCCGCAAAGGAGCACACAACCAGAAACATCACGAAGCCCTGGGCACAGCAGTGCCTTAAGGTGAACATGAATGGGCTTCTCTCCAGATGAGTAAATAAATCCCTCTTGCTCATTTAAACTCTGAATCAGACTCCTGTTTTCACAAAGGTGGGGGGGTCTAGGACAGCCTGATGACTCTAAGGGATCAAGAACCATGAAGAACACTTCAAATAGACCTTCTCCTTGATCCCGCAGTCAGTCATGAGCAGGGCACTTCCATGGGCATTTATGGACAGATCAGGAGACTTATTCTGAAGGAAAGCCGCTTTTCCCAGCACCCAAAGCACAGCTGACAGAGGCACGATTTTAACCTGGGAGCCTGACCCCAAAACAAGGCAGTCCCATGTCCCTGCATTGAGTCTGAACCTCCTGCCTACTGTGTGACACCCTGAGTACAAAGGGAGCAATAACATTATTCACTCTGCAAGGGGACACGGGCCACCAATGAGTCATAGTAACTACTTCCTAAGACGCTCCTCTTAGGCAGGAGGGTGCTAAGTTCTGGTAATGTGACTCTTACTGAAATGCTCAGAAGCGCCCTCCTCTCGACTGTTTCCCAAAACCCTCAAGAGCCAGGGCAGGGCCTCACCCACCTCTCCACCTCGTCTCGGGCTACAATGTCACCTTTCTTCAAGGCTTTGATGGCAAAGAGCTCCCCACTGGAGCGGAATTCAGACAGCAGCACCTGGCACAAGGTGGACACAGGGGCCTTACTGGACAGCCTGGGCTCTTGAAGGAAGAACTCCAAGCCCCTAAGTCTTTCCCCTGCCTCACCTTCCCAAAATGACCACGGCCCAGCACTGCCAGGAATTTGAAGTCTTCAAGACTCAGGGACGACTTCCTCAGGGGGCTGTGGAGAAAGGGAGCTGATGAACTCAGAGGTCAGGCAAGAGTAGGGGGCAGACTAGGGAGGGGTGTCACCTGCACAGGCCAGGGCCTGGAGTCTCCTGGGTCTCTGAAGGCAGCTCTGGAGAGGTGGTGGATTCATGGGTTGGAGAACTCTGTGATGCAGAAATCACAGAAGCCACAAGTCAGAGCTATCCCCAAGAGCCAACAGGGTCCTGAGCTACTCCCTCCCCTCCCTGTGCCTGGTCCACACCCACCTCCCCAGGACCTTTTCCTTCTTAGATTACTTTGCCTTCACATTTATTGTTTTTTTTTTTTTTTTTTTTTTTTTGGTTTTTACGAGACAGGGTTTCTCTGTATTGTTTTGGAGGCTATCGGTCCCTCCTGGCCTCGAACTCACAGAGATCCGCCTGTCTCTGCCTCCCGAGTGCTGGGATTAAAGGCGTGCGCCACCACCGCCTGGCTTGCCTTCACATTTATACATTTTTGTTTGTTTTTTTGTAGGACTAGGCATGAACCTGGGTCATTATACATGCTACCTCCAACACTTTTATTTGAGTAGGCTCTCACCAAATTGCCCAAGCTATCCTTGGACTTGTGATCCTTCTGCCTCAGCCTGCTAGGTAATTTGAAGCCCAGGCTTGTATCACCAGGCCCAGGCCTCCCTCCTTCTGCAACCCTTTGCTTAGACTCCCCGTGCAGGTAGTGGCTGACTCCTTATTGAAGAATGGAGCCCTTCAGAGCCCTGTCCGTCTCTGCTCCATTTTTCTCCCAGCATATTTCATACTCAAATGTCTTTTATCTGCTTGTTTTATTTACTGGTTTCCGCCTGGACAGACTGATGGATTAACTGATTTATACTGCTGGGCATGGCAGGCAGGACCTCACACCTGTTATATGGATGCTCTACTACAGAGTTCGTCCCAGCCTAGCCATGCCGCATGAGCACATGACTGAAAAGACTCAGGCCTGGGACAGTCTTCAAGATGGCCCAGATGAGGAAAGTTGCTTATTATACCAAGCCTGAGGTAGATCCCAGGACCCACGTGGGGGAAGGACAGAATCAACTCCTCCTGCAAGTTATCCTCTGACATCAACCCTTGTGAGGTGTAACCCATGTGCAGCACCCTCCCAAAGACAATAACATACAAACACATACATTGGAAGACAGAGTCAAACAGACAATCAGGACCCAAGGATGTGGCTTAGGCACAATGCTGGCCTAGCCATGTGAAACCCCAAGGTTCTATCTTCTATCCCCTTTCCAAATGGAAAAGATGGCAAGTAGAAATGACAGCCAGGTCTGCTGGTTCGCAATCTCAGCACTCAAAGAGACTGAAGCAGCATTATACAAAAAGAAAAGAACACTGGGCCAGCAACACGGCTTGGTAGGGAAGGCACCTGTTGCCATGCCTGAAAACCTAAGTTTGAGCCCTGAAGACCTGGTAGAAGGAGAGAACTGACTGAGCCCTGCAAGGTCCTCTGACCTCCACATGAATGCCCGCATGCTCATACAAAATAAACAAAAGGATAAAGTTTTTAAAAGAAGCCAGGTTTGGTAGCACAGACCTTTAATCCCAGCACTCAGGAGAGAGAAGGCAATCTCTGTGAGTTTAAGACCAGTCTGATCTACATAGTGAGTTCCAAGACAGCCAGGGCTACACAGAGAAACCCTGTCTTGAAAAATCCAAAATAAATGAGGAAAATAGATAAATGGTGAATACCAACGGGCCAGCCTATGCATACATAGCCTACCAGAGCTAGAAACGGGTGAAAGGAGAGTGGGGATTTGAAAGAAAATGGCCCCCAAAGAGGCTGGCAGTATTAGGAGGTGTGACCTTGTCGAAGTATGTGTGGCCTTGTTGGAGGAAGTTTGTCACTGTGGGGACAGGCTTTGCTTAAGCCTTACTCAGTGTGACACTCAGACCACTGTTGCCTGCCAGATGTAGGACTCTCTGCTACTTTTCCAGTGCCATGTCTGCCTGCATGCCACCATGTCCCACCATGATCATAATGAACCTTGACTATAAGCAAGTCACCCCAATTAAATGTTTTCCTTTATAAGAGTTACTGTGGTCATGGTGTCTCTGTGCAGCAATAGAACACTAAGACAAGGGGTAAAAAGAAAACGAGTATTTGGTAACCCACACAAGTTCTATCTATGGCATCCCCACTATAGTGATCAACAGGAAAGTCCTGGAGTCTGGTCGTAATTACCCACCTCAGCTCACAGAGCTGAGTCAATGCCTTGATTCTTTATAAAATACACCCATGACCACAGAACTAGAAGAAGTTCATGACAGCTGCACCCCCATTTCTTTTGGAAACCCCCATCAAGAAAGCAACACAATTTGTCTTTGAAATAATTCCTTTCTTTGTGTTTTGGACCAACAGCTCTCTAGCAAGAGTGAAAACATGCCTGGTACTGGAAATCCAACAAACCACCCAGGGCTAGTGTTGGGGAATATTATTTTAAGGTGTGTTACTTTTGTTTATGTTGCATTGTTTAACTCTGTGAAGCTGTGATTCTTTGCCTGTCTAAACCACCTGAGGGTCTAATAAAGAGCTGAATGGCCAATAGTGAGGCAGGAGCAAGGATAGGCAGGGCTGGCAGACAGAGAGAATAAATAGGAGGAGAAAATTGGGAGAAAGAAGGATCTGGGGTTAAGAAAGGAAGGGGGAGGACTTCAGAGGCCAGACACCCAGCTACGCAGCCAGACACAGGAAGAAGGAAAGAAAATGTATATAGAAACAGAGAAAGACAGCCCCAAGGCCAAAGATAGCTGGGATAATTTAGGAAAAGCTGGCGGCAAGAAACAAGCCAAGATAATGCTGGCATACATAACTAAGAATGAGTCTCCGTGTGTGATATATTTGGGAGCTGGGTGATGGGTCCCTCAAAAAGCCAAAAGAGTGAAACATCACACAACAGGCTCATGACATCATGGATCTTGGAGGAGAACCTATAGCCACCACTAGACCAGCGTAATCCTTAACTGCACTCTAAATGTTTGTCCTTACACCCACAGGTAAGTATGGTCCTCACCCCTCATTAATGAAACTTCTCTTTGCTACAGATGGAGACCACTACAGAAAAACCACAATCAACCAAAACGCAGAGGTGTGGAGCTCAGTCCCACCAGATCCATCTAGGAAACACTCCCTAGCCTGAGGCTCAGGGCCTCTGTGGAAGAGGAAGGGGGTGGAACAACAGTTAGGCCCAGAGGACCTGGAGTTTGCTGTGGGGCAGTGTCTCCTACAGGCCTCAGAGGCTACACGTGTTGCCTCGCCAGCACGACTGCCCAGGTGTGAGCTGAAGAAGCACAGGAACACAGACACGCCAAAGTGGATGGGAAAGCCCACAAGGCCTCAGCCTGCTCACAGAGCTACAGGCAACTAAGACGTGCTCACTGGAGTAAGAGACGGTCCTGCCCAGGGAAAATCACACTAACTGGTCATTCAGTATTAAATGGTCATCCTTGAAAACATACCATCTGTGACATTACACAGGTTGAGCAGGTTGTATTTAGGAATATATAAATGTTTGCAATACATATATGCATACAACAGTGATTAATAAAAACGGAGCTCATGAGTTTAAAAGAGAGCAAGAAGGGGTCTACAGGAGGATTTAGAGGGATAAAAGGGAAGAGGGAACTGGTATAATTTTATTATAATCTCAAAAAGTAAAGAAAACTGCCCCCCACCTGCTACGTATCTGAGGATGACCTGCATTCCCGACCTCCCCACTTCTGCTTCCCAGAGCAGGGATCACACACCAGTACCTTTCTGCTCTCTTCTCACCAGCTCATGGCTTGTTTCTTTTTCTTTTCTTTTTTCTTCAGTCTGGGAACAGAACCCAGAGCTGCAAGCACACTACTCAAGAACTCTGCTAGAGAGAAAATCTCTAGCCCCTAAGCCCACATCCCCAGTGCCTTTGGTTTCTGAGACAGAGTCTGGATGTGTGGCCCAAGCTGGCCAAGAATTTACTAGGTAGTCTAGGCTGGACTCAAACTTGTGGGGGTCACCTTGCCTCACCCCCCCTTGCTGGGACGGTGTGACCACATCACTTTGCCAGCTTCCCAGCTGACATCTGTAAGCTAGGATAGAAAACAGCCAGGGTACTGGGATGTACAATTGGCAGAGTATTTGCCTAGCATGCAGAAAGTCCTGGATTTCATCATTGGTACCCTATAAACCAGGCATGGTAATCCCAGCACTCCAGGGACAGAGGCAGGAGGATCTGTTCAAGAGTTCAAAGCCTGAAACTAACAAATAAAAAGCCTGTTTCTTCTGTGTGATCCTTGGTTAGTTCCTGAAGGTTTCTGAAAAAGCAGCAAATTCCCCAGGCTGCCCTGCCTGGAGGAGGTGAACACTCACCAGGCTACATAAAGTGGAGGGCGGCCCTGGTGGGCTCTTCTGGGACGAGCTGTCGGAGTCAGTGCCAAGGTTCAGCTTCTCCATGGATATGTCTCTGCAGGAGAGGGCGGAGGATGAGTGGGGGGCCAAGCACCCCGGAAACAGGAGGGACAGGTGAGACTAGGGCCATCCTCCTTCCTTACCCAGTGTGCCGGACCTCAGAGCCTGGAGATGCACTAGGACTGAAGGTGCCCATGGTAACAGAATTAGGGATGAGTCTCCGGAGCAGTCGCACCCATGTTGCCACATCAATGTTCATCTGTCTGGCACGCTGAAATGCCTTCCCTGGGGTAGCAAGGCTAGGATCACCACCCATGACATCCTGAGGCTCCCTGGATGTCCCACCCAGCTCTCTCAGGCCACTCCATACCTTGCTGCTTGGAGAAGATTTTTTTCTGTCTTTGGAGCCTAGGGATCCGCTCAATGATGGGATTTCGAAAGGTGACCTATGGGGACATGCTCAGCTGCAGTGATCTCAAGGACAGAGGCATTCACACCCTGAAGTACGCAGCACTAGGCCTCTCTGAGGGCACGTGGCTTGACAATGGCGGCCACGTGTAAAGGTGAGCCTTTGGCAGTGACTATGCACAGGGCAATGGCCTCCCTCGTGGATTTGTTATTCATGGGTTTAGAGCTTGATGGAAGAGGGAGGCAGTCATCACTACCAGATCTCCCTTGTGAAGGAGGCCAGCCTCTAGACACCCCTGTGAGGGAGGCCAGTCTCTAGACACCCCTGTGAGGGAGGCCAGTCTCTAGACACCCTGTGAGGGAGGCCAGCCTCTAGACACCCTGTGAGGGAGGCCAGTCTCTAGACACCCTGTGAGGGAGGCCAGTCTCTAGACACCCTGTGAGGGAGGCCAGTCTCTAGACACCCTGTGAGGGAGGCCAGTCTCTAGACACCCTGTGAGGGAGGCCAGTCTCTAGACACCCTGTGAGGGAGGCCAGTCTCTAGACACCCTGTGAGGGAGGCCAGTCTCTAGACACCCTGTGAGGGAGGCCAGTCTCTAGACACCCCTGTGAGGGAGGCCAGTCTCTAGACACCCTGTGAGGGAGGCCAGTCTCTAGACACCCTGTGAGGGAGGCCAGTCTCTAGACACCCTGTGAGGGATTACCAAGGTAGTTATGCCTGGCAAGGAAGACCCACCCAATGTTAGAGGCACCTTCCCTAGGTGGGGACCCTGGATAGCATGAAAAGGAGAAAGCAGCTGAGCACCAGCAGTCACCTCTCTGCTCCAGACTTCACCTTCCTATGCAATGTGACCAGCCACCTCAGCTCCTGCTGTGTTGACTTCCCCGCCATGATGACTCTGAGCTAAAAGAAATCCTTTCTTCCTTAAATTGCTTCTTAGGGTATTTTACCACAGCCACAGGAAAAGTACTTAAGACGGGAAACATTCATAGTCAAACCACAACAGGCTTCCATCTTGGAAATGGAGGAAGTAGGCAATTAGACCCTCCTCTAGAGAGAAAGAAGGGGTCTGGACCAAGGAGACTGATGTGTTAAGTCCAGAAGCCAGTGTCATATTACCTGCTGACTTGACTCCCAAGTGTGGTCCCAGGCTGGCTACACTGGCATCATCTGTTATCAAGCAAACTATGTCCCCAAATGGCCCTGTGTGCTGAAGATTTGGTCACAAGTCTATGGCTCTATTTGGGAGGTGGTGTGACCTTTAGAGGATGGGGTCACCCGTGAGGGGAAACCATGATTGTTTAGTATTCCCAACTCCAACACGTAATAGGTATTCAATTCTAGACTCAGAGTGCTCCTGTACAGCTGCCGCGTGCAGATATCAAATTTTAAAAACTTTGGTTTCCAGTTACACTAGCCACATTTCAGACAGAACATCCTATCCTCAATGGAACTTAACATGGTGGGCTCAGTGAAAAGGGAGCTCCAGAAAGTTCTGTCAAGTGCAGCCTTCACTGGTTCTTAGGCCACCAGCAGCATCTGGCCTTGACTTCAGTTTGCTGTTGCTGCTGCTGTGTAGTGCTGGGGGTGAAAGCCAGAGCTCTGAGCATGCTAGCCTCATGCTGCATGCTAGGCTCACCACAGAGTTTGGTTCTTTTGAGACAGACATCACGATACAGCCCAAGCTGGAGTGGCAGAAAATCGGGGTTTGGGGCTTGTTTTTCTGTTTTTCAGACAGGGTCTCTCTGTGTAGGCCTGGCTAGCCTAGGACAAACTATACAGATCAAGCTGGTCTCAAACTCAGATTCACCTGCCTCTGCCTCAGCCACCAACTACGGGCCCAGCTGTGTTGTTTTTAAGTTAGGGTCTCTTTCTCTTTTTCTCCTTGGTTTTTCAAGACAGGATTTCTCTGTGTAGTCCTAGCTGTTCTGAAACTTGTTCAGTAAACCAGTCTGGTCTCAAACTCAGAGATTCTCTTGTCTCTGCTTCCGGACTGCTGGGTTTAAAAGCATACAGCATCACCTGGCTTTGAGGTCATATGACACCTTGTTTTATTGTTTATTTTTTGTATGGTTGTTTTGCCTGCATGTATGTTTGTGTAATACACGTGTACCTAGTGACCAAGGAGGCCAGAAGAGAGTGTCAGAAACCCTGGAACTAGAGTTACAGACAGCTGTGAGTGACCATGTAGGTGCTAGTAATCAAACCTGGGTCTTCTGGAAGAGCAGCCAGTGTTCTTAACTGCCGAGCCATCTCTCCAGTGCCCACATCTAATTTTATCTGGAACTAGAAATGGGGTCCAGGGTTTTGTGATTGCTAGGTAAGCATTCCACCTATCGTCCTCATCACCAGATCACCATGTAATCTGCTGAGGCACAATCTTCTGGGAACCCATCACACACGTGGTCCATTCCTGCTGAGCCTTTCTTATGTGATATGTGCTGCTTCTGGCATCGGTCCCAGCTCTCAGGAACCTTACTTCCCATGAAGACTCAGAACCATCTGAAATTAATCTCCCCATGCTAGACAATCAGGGGCAAGGAGCAAGAAACATTAGGGTCAGAAGTCAGGGACCAGGCTGTACCTCAGCCACCAGGCAGCCCTGGGGTTCCATGTCCAGCTGCACCTCATGCCTCTCGTTGTCCAAGAAGTCCTCCAACTTCAGAAACTTGAGCGCACACAGGCCCCTCTGGTCCCGCCAGAATACAGCCAACTCTAGCTCTCGAGCCTCAAGGGAGACAAATGGGGCCATTATCTCAGGTGTCTGACGTCCAAGCTCCTCCTCCTCTAATCCCATTGTCCCCAGCTTAGCTCACCCTCTCCAGCTCCAGGGTAAAGCTCTGATCCCAAGCATTGGGGCCGCATGGCTTCCAGGCTGTCTGTCCCACCACTGCATTGTCCAGCTTGAGCACCGTGCTGACCTCAGCTGAAACCACAAGAGGGCAGCAGGGAAGGGGGAGGGGTAGTGCTTGTTCCACATCCTGTCAGTGTCTTTCTACAGACCTCCCGGCAACACTCTGCTAGCTTGTCTTGCACAGTAAAGCCTTTCATTCACATTGTGGGCTTGAGAAGGGGTTGTTCATTTTTGTGTGTTTTTCTTTCAGTTTAGAGATAGAATCTAACTGCAAAGACCAGGCTAACCTAGAACCCACTATGCAACCAGGACTGGCCTGGAATCCTCCCACCTCAGCTTCCCAGATGTCAGAATCACAGGCATGCACCACCCTGTCCGCCCTCATTTTCGTTTTATGTTTTTGAGACAGTGTTTCATGTAGCCCAGGCTAGCCTTGCACTTCTGCTCTCCCTGCTTCCACCTCCTAAATTCTGGGAGTTTTGTATGACCTCATCAGCCACGCGTTTGGTTGGTTGTTTTATTTCTGAGACAGTCCTGTGAACACAGGCTGACCTTGAATACGTCTTTAGGATGGTCATGAACTTTCCATTGCCCTGCCTCACACATGCTAGGCAAGCATTCCATGTGACTTCTGTCCTAAGCCTCTGTGTGCCGCAATACCATGCATCTCCTTCACTTCAGATGGGCTCTGAGCTTTAGCTCAAGAAGATGAGAACATCTTTCACTATTAAACACTCTCTGCCCCAACCACCTGACTCCTGTTTCCTGTCTCCGAGGGTCTGATGGCTCTGCAACACGCTATGAGTAGACTCATGCAACCCTTGTGTTCTTGTGACTGGCTTCTCGCACTTCCCACATGGTCCTCAGTGTTTATCCATGCTGTGGCATGGCACATGTCTCCTTGCTTTTAAAACCGTATCCTAGTCCACTGTTCGCATATAGTATAATAAATGTGCCTGTCCACCCATGGGCATGGTTTCTCCCTTTTTGACATTGTGAACAATGCCACAAATTGGGTGTCTAGCCCTCAGACCCTCGCTCAGAGCTGCTAGGTCATGGGTCACTGCTAATTTCCCTTTTTGTGTTTGCTGGGCTTGGGATGGAACCATGGCCTCAAGTATGTTAGACGAGTGCTCTACCCAGCCTGTGACCCTATCCCTCACGGGAAGATTTTAGGGGAGCGCTATCACTGAGCCACCCTCCTGTCTCCTCGCTGGTGACTTACAGACAGGAGCTCCATCACCGGCCCACGTCCCCAGCCCTGTACTGTTTCCCACAGTGGCTATTTCACTTTACATTCCCATACCCCATGTACACAGGTTCCAATCTCTCTACATCCTCACTTACATTTGTGGGGTTTTGTTTTGTCTTGTTATTATTGTTTTGGTAAGTCATTCCGATGGATGTCACCTAATTTTTTATTTTATGTATTTATTTTAATTTTATTTCTTTGCTTTTATTCTCATGTGCATGAGTGTTTTGCCTGCATATATGTATGTGCACTAGAGATCAGAGAGGGTGTCAGATCCTCTAGAGCTGGAGTTATGGAGGGCTGTGAGCAGATATGGGAATGGTGGGAAGTGAAGCTGCCACAGAAGTACACATGCTCTTAACTGCTGAGCCATGTCTCTGGCCCCTAATTTTTATTTTGTAATTATGTATATATGTGTGTGTCTGAGTGGGAGTTTGTGCACATGAGTGTAGTGACCAGGGAGGCCAGAAGAGGACGTCAGATCCCCTGGAACTGCAGTTATAGCAGTTAGGAGACAGCTGATGTGGGGGGGGATCCTCTGCATGCTCAGTCCACCCTCTGACCAGAGTCCTCTCTCTAGTGCCCATTCAAGGTTTAAATAGTACGGAAGCCAGTGCACCTGCGGCCCCAGCTTACTCAGTGGGCTGAAGCAGCAGTATCGCTTGAGCCCAGAGCCTGAGGGCAACCTGGGCCATACAGTGAAACCCTGGCTTTGAATAAACAAGCAAATAGACATACAAATCAATAAGTAAAATACCACAAAAGCACATCCTGCCCCCCACTCACTCTCCCGTGTTCTCAGTGTCCCTCCATCACTTACCCGTGTTCTCAGCTTCCCCCTTGAGGCTGCTCCGTCCGCTAAGGCTTCCACTTCTGCTATAAAGACCACGTGCTGGGCGGCTTAGGAAAGGGGTGCGGCTGTCAGGGGTCCCAGGTGCCCCCACTGAGGGGGAAGGGTTCCAGGGGATGGTCTCTGGAAGATTCCTGCAGCCCACCACTCGTACTTCCAGGGTCCCTGCAGGAGGAGCAGGCTCATGGAAGGCAAGCAGCAGGGAAAGGACCTCTCCTCATGTAAGTGGAGGCTGGGAAAGGGCAGCAGGGGGCTTTGAGCAAGGAGGCAAGAGTGCTGACATTTTGAGAAAAAAAAGTCCAGGGCAGCCAAAAGTAAGGACTAAGGAAGAGAGCAGCACTGTGGGGGCTAAGGTTTAATGATCTGCCAGGAGCTGGTGACAGGGCCCAGGAGGAGGGGTGGGGACAGCGGTCTAGAATCTGAAGAGAGGGTAAGAAGAGGGGCTGCCTGGCTGACAGAGCCGGCAATGGGGCTGGGTAGGAAGGGGAGAAGACAATGGGATAAGCAGCATTCAGGGCTGAGGAGTCAGGAGAGCCAGGTAAGCAGTCTCACAGCTCGGCCCTGAGGGTACAGTCAGTGAGGGGCCCACCTGTGAGTGGTGCAGGCTTGCTCAAGGTGCTGTAGTGCGTGGCAGGGAAAGGCCCGGGTAGTATTGCACTGAAGGCTGCTGATGAGGCCATGGTGAGCTCCTCTCGAAGCAGCCGCCCCTTGGGGTGATCTGCGGGCAGCTCCCCGAGGCGCCGCTCCAGTGCCTCACGCAGCAAACCCAGCTTTTGGTTAGATTCAGTCAATTTCTCCTGAGCCTGAGGCAGAAGGCAGAGAGCTGAGGACAGTCATAGGCCCTTCCCCAAGAATCCACCCACCTCCTGCAACTTCTTCAGGTCTAAACCTCAAACCTATTTGGTCCCATCAAGGGGAGCTTTAAAAAGTAAGCCTTGCCTCTTGCTGGAGCTGGGTTCCATGGAGGCTCCATCCTCTCACCAAAGCCTTTTCCTTTCTGGAGCCCTGCCGCTTCCCACCTGCCCGCTGTAAGTGAGGCCCCTCCCACCTGCCCACTGTTAAGTGAGGCCCCGCTGCTCCTGCTGGTACCTTACCTCTCACAGGCCTCAGGTTAGGCTCCGCCCCTTCCCGAACCTCTACCCTGCTCCTAGCTTAGATTTGTCCCCATGTCTCTCCTCTTTCTTATTGAGACACCACACCTAGTGGTGGCCCATCTGGGTGACAGCTCCATCCCTCATCATAACCTGTTTCTGTTGAATGTCCCTATCTCTCCTATGTCCCAGACCCCATCCTCCCACCTCTCTTGAATGCCCCTCCCCTAGCAGAACCCTCAGTCACCTCACTGACGGCCTTGCGGTCTGGGGCCTTGGAAGCACTGAGCAGACGCAGGACATTCTTGGCACCTTCCGCCACTGCATGCTCCACTCTGAAATGGTGTCTCAGCTCCTCAATGCGAAGCTCTACGGCACCCAGGTCTGGACCCCCTATGGGCATGGGCCACAGGACAGTGAGACGCCCTTGAGACTAGCTGATCCCAGACACACCACCATGCGCAAGCACAGGCACACCACACACCACACAATGCCATTAAAGGGCATCAAGGTCTTTAACTCAGTCTCTCTTACTCAAACACCAAAATCCCTAGGGACTCAGTAACCCAAGTACATTCACAGATATGACACACAGACACACTGTCAATCTAGACTTAGGGACAGACACATTGTAACAGCCCCTTGTCATTCCCAGGGAACAGCACAGGACAAAGAGGGCACTATAATCTACAAGGGCAGATTTATCTACACCCAGTGGCCATCACCCATACATTACATTTTTCACTTAGGGACTGTCATCAAGACATAACTCAGACATCTCTAAAATGTGGGTACCCTTCATGCCCTAGTGAACTGCCACCTACAGGGACACAGTAAGGAACTGAACACGTGTGTCCTGCACCAGTTTACACGTGGAGCTCAACTCTAACAGAGATGAATGGTATTTGAAGATGGGGCCTCTAGGCTAGATGAGGTCACAGGGGAAGGAAGACACGCAGAACTAGCAGGGTAACTCACTGGCAAATCATCTGCCCGGAGCACAGGAGCCCCGGATTCCATCCCCAGCACACGCACATACACACCACACACACCAAAAATAAAAAGAGCAGCAACAACAAATAAAATAAGAAACTCAGAAAACAAACAAAGCTGAATGTGGTAGAGATACCTGTAATTCCAGGACTTGGGATATACGGTCAGAAGTTTAGAAGTTAAAGTTACATAGTGAGTTCCAGGCCAGCCTGCATTACATGAAACCCTATCAAAGAAAGAGAGAGACAGAGATAGACAGACAGAGACAAAGACAGACACACACACACACAGAGAGAGAGACAGAGAGAGCGAGAAAGAGCAAGAAAGGAAGGGCAGGGAAGTTAAGGAGTCTGCCACCAAGACTGGTAACCTGAATTTGATTGCCAGAGCCCACATGGTGGAAAGAAGAAACTGACACATACACAAAAATAAACAGAAAAAATGAAAAAAAATATTGATCATAGTAGCGCATGCCTACGATCACAGCACTTGGGAATTACCAAAAGTTCAAGGCCAGCCTGGACTACAGAGTGAGACTATGTCTCAAAACATCAAGAATATGAGTTTGAGACCAGCTTGGTCTACAAGAGCTAGTTCCAGGACAGCCTCCAAAGCCACAGAGGAACCCTGTCTTGAGAAACAAAAACAAACATCAAGAATAGTGACTTGGGAGGTAGCTCATGGTTAAGGGCACTTACTACTTTTGCAGAGGACCCAAGTTCAGTTCCCAACACTCATGTTGTACAGTTTACAACTGTCTATAACTAGATCTCCAAGTGGGATTTAGTGCCCTCTTCTGCCTTCTCTGGGCATCCACATACACAGGCACACACATAATTTTTTAATTTAAAAATAAACTTTAGGGAAAAATCAAGACTAGCTAAATGTAAAAGACCAGACAGCAGAGTTTGCCTGTGAGCACCTGTTTTCCTCCCCTCCAGAGCCCCCCCCCCAGCTCCCTCTTCTTCCACCATCTCAGGTCATAGCAGAAAGGTGATCATCCCCAAGCCTTCCTCAGAGAGCCTGGCCATGCTGACACCCTGCTCCCCACCTGTAGAGAAACTACCTTGTGTTTGTGCGGCCTCATTTGCAGCTGCCTACGGTGGCTCAAGTCCCCCAAAACAGACACTGAGCAGGCTTGGTCGCACTGTCGTCATCAGAGGCCGAAGGCACTGCCATTTTGGTATCAGTTTTAAGTACACTGAACCTACAGGCAAATGAGCACACACTCAAACCATAAAGACACAGTCCTATTGTCACACAAGGACTCTGTCACAGATCAGCCTGTCAGACAGACAGCTCATCACTCAAACATGGACAGAGTGACAGGGCCCAGTGACTCTGTTAAAAAAGCTAACATCCTGAGTTTGGAGAGACAGCTCAGTGGGTAAAGTACACGTTATGCATGCATGAGGACCTGTGTTCCAATCTCCAGAATCCATGTAAGAGGTCAGGTACAGCAGTGTGCCCTGTAACCTAGCTGGACCAAAGAATCCAGGAGACCTACTACTCAGCCAGTCTAGGTAATCAGTGAGCTCCAGGTTCACTCAGGGACACTGAATCCCAGCACCCAGGAAGCAAAGGCAGGTGGATCTTTGTGAATTTGAAGCCAGTCTGTTCTACAAAGCAGTAGCAAATTAATTAAGGTAGAGATTGATATAGGAAGGCAATTGATGCTGACCTCTGGCCTCTAGAGCTATATGTACACATGTATACACAGGCTTACTCCACACAGGGAGAAACACACAGACAGACAGAGACAGCCTTATGCCCAAGCACAGGGTCAAACCCATTGGGTGTAGTAATACAGTCTTTAATCCCTGTACTCAGGAAGCAGAGCAGACTTCTGTGATTTCAAGGTCAGCTTGGTCTACACAGTGAATTCCAGGACAGCCAGGACTACAGAGACTACAGAGACTACAGAGACGAGAGAGAGAGAGAGAGAGAGAGAGAGAGAGAGAGAGAGAGAGAGAGAGAGAGAGAGAGAGAGATAGGTTGCACGGGTCTGTGATCCCAGCACAGTACTCCGGAGGCTGAGACAGAAGGACTACAAGTTCTAGCCCAGCTTGGGCCACCTAGCAAGTATGAGGCTAGCTTGTGCTACAGAGTAAAAGACTGTCCCAAAAGGAGATGGTGGTGCTGGAGGGTGGCTTAAGGCTTAAGTGCACAGCACTTTCTGCTTCTCCAAAGTCCTGGGTTCTGTTACCAGTACCTACACGGTGCTCACATTCATTTATAACTCTAGTTCAGGGGATCTGATGCCTTCTTCCAGCTCTATAGGAACCAGGCACACATGTGGTGCACAGACACACATACAAGTAAAGCACACACACACACAAAATAAAACAACAATAGAGGAAGGGAGGGGAAGAAAGGAGAACAGGGAAAAACAGAAGGGAGGAGAAGGAAAAGGAAGAAGAGAAGGAGGAAAAACAAGAAGAGCAAGAGAAGCTTCAGATTCCAGTCTTGGGAGAACCCTAGACACATGATCCCACTGCCATACGGACAGAGCAGAGGAAATGCCATCACATGATACATAGGAAAGCAACACTAGAACCCACAGGCACAGACCCTCTGTCACTGCTAAAAAACAAAAGTGGATGTCATATCCAGGATGAAGGCACAAGGACAATCACAGACCAACATGAAGCATGGTACCTGGTGGCCCAGGGATGACAAATAGTCACACGTGTAGGGAATTTGTTACTCACAGACACAAGACCAGTCACATCCATTCATGGCCCTCTGGCAACAGACTACTCTCCTATGTGTGTAAGGGCCCTGACTCAGTCACCTGTTGTTGGACTTTCTTGTCAGACTTTCTTTGGACCATCAGCCCCCAAATGATAACATGAAGACTTATTATTAATCATGAAAGCTTAGCCTTTAGCTTAGACTTGTTCCCAACTAGCTCTTATAACTTAAACTGTTTCTATTAATCTACATTCTGTGGCTAGTTACCTATCCTCCATAATGTACATCCAACTTCCTCAGGGTCTCAATGGTGTCTCCTGAAAAGTTCAGGCATTACGCTGGCCTGCCCGGTTACCTGGCAGAATGCACTCTGGCCAGCCCAGAGTTCCATGAAAACCAGTCTGCACACAGGAACAAAGGACCCCTTTAAAGGACAGACCCTGCCCACTTAGGCTCTCTCTCTCTTCTCGTCCTCTCTCTCATCTTCTTATTCCCATCATCTCTTCTCTCTCATCTTCCTCTCTCTCTGTCGTGTCTGTCTCCCCCCTTTCAGTCTTGCTATAATAAACTATGGTTAATATGCTCTCCATGGCTTGTGCTGTATCATGCAGCCCGGGCTCCCTAATTAACAACATCTCCTGCCTCTCTTCTTCCCAGAGTTCCTATCTCTGTCCTGAAGTACCACCTATCCCTTCCTGCCTAATATTGGCCCTTCAGCTCTTTACTAAACAATAAGGTGCCTTACACAGACACATTTTCACAGAGTGTTATCAAATACCTCAAAACAGTCACCCTATGCCTTTAGTTGAATATAACAACTGGCATGGACACAGCTACAGGGCTGCAGATACATGTCGCCTTACACACAGTGACACTCTGGCTATAACATTCTCTGACACACAATGTAAGCATACAGCCCATCCCAGTGATGCAGACATACACTACCATTCAGAGTTCCATCAACAGATGATGCTCCTTTGCCTGTCACAGTGACACATAGGATTCAGTGACCAGGACAAATGCCTAGCTCTTGGCATTTGTCATGGCTGTTTGTTTTGTTTTGTCTCACTGTGTAGCCCTGGCTGGCCTGGAACTCACAAAGACCTACCTGTTTCTGCCTCCTGCACGCTGTGACTTAAAGTGTGCACCATCACATAGATGTCTGACACTGTTAAAATTAGTTTTAACCAACAATTTGTCGCAATCTAGAATTATGTAGGGAGGGAGTCTCAAGGGGGACTGTCTAGATAAGGATGGGCTGTGGGGGTGTGTGATGGGGTCTTGATTACTGTGTGTAGTATCATTCCCTAGGCAGAGCAGGGAGACTGGGTGTAAAAGGCAAAGAGAGCTGAGTACCAGCATGCATGCAGTATTCACTGCTCTCTACTCTGGCTGTGGCTGTGATGTCACTAGCCCCTTCAAGCTCCTGCTGCCAAAACCTCCCTAAAATGATGGGCAGAAGCCTGGAACCGTGAGCCAAATAAGCCCTTTCTTCAATAAGTTGCTTTTGTCAGGATTTTTTTAAATCTTTGTTTCCTATTTTATTTTTATGTTGTATGGATGTTTTGGCTGCAAGTGGTGCCCACATCAGCCAGAAGAATACGCTGAATCCCCTGGTACTGAAGTTATAGGTTATGTATATGCTGGGAATTTCAACCTGCATCCACTAGAAGAACAGTCAGCGCTTTTAACCACTAAGCTGTCTCTCCAGGCCCTCAATGTGTGTGTGTGTGTGTGTGTGTGTGTGTGTGTGTAGATATATGTATGTATGTGTGTATATGTATTTTTTAATTTAATAAAAATGAAGAGGAATCAAGGAAGACACCTGACATCAACTTGGGGCCTGCACACGTAAGTGCACACATGAGCTCACACACATACACACATAAGTGCACACATGAGCTCACACACATACACACATAAGTGCACACATGAGCTCACACACATAAGTGCACACATGAGCTCACACACATACACACATAAGTGCACACATGAGCTCACACACATACACATACAAAAAAAAGTATTATGCAACCACACTGAGAACACCCATAGCTTTGGACAGATATGTCACAGCCTAATGTGACAAAGGAACCATATGATCCAGGCTTCTACGTCTCACTTCCATAAGGAGTTAGACAGGAGCTATATTCAGCTTTGTGGCCTTTTTAAGATCACAAAAAGTAGTTGAAGGTAAGTTGGAGCTCAAAATCGTCCTGCCTCAGCCTCCAGCATGCTGAGATGAGAGGCTCATGTAACTACGCCTGGCTCAACAAGACTTGGTCACCACTCTTCGGCTCTGTGGATGTGGTAAAAGCAAACATGAAAAACTCGGCTACACCGGTGTACCAATAACACTTTGTTTACAAAAAGACACCTGAGCCTGGTGGCACAAGCCCATTCATAAGGTGAAGGAAGCAGGACTGAAAGTCCAAGTCTGCTCTGGGTCACACAGTCAAACCTTTTCTCAAAGTAAAAATAAAAGGGACAGAGCAGAAATTGGAGGCACACTCATCACAGCACTCAAGAGGCCAAGCAGAAGGATCTCTGTGAGTTAGAGGCAGCCTGGTCTACATAGAAAGCTCAGTGCTACATAATGAGGCCCAGTTTCAAAACACAAAAACAGGCTGGACATGGTAATGCACACCTTTAATTTCCAGCACTCAGAAGTCAGAGGCAGGAAGACCTCTGTGTTTGAGGCCAGCCTGGTCTACAGAGTGAGTTCCAGCACAGCAAGGTCTATGTAGAGAGACTCCGTCTCAAAAACTAAATTAAACTAAAAGCAACCAAGGGACGGGGCCGGAGAGATGGCTTGATTGTTGAGAAGGCTTGCTGATCTTCCAGAGGACTAAAATTTGGGTCCCCAGACCTACACTGGATGACTCACAATCACCTACAACTCTAGCTCCATAAACCTGAGGCCTCTTCAGGCCTCTGGAGGAACCTGCTCACACACTGTGCATGTACACGCATACATGAAAATAAATCTCTAAAACAAACAACCCTTAAAAGGGGACAGGGTGTGGCTGAGTGGTACAGTGCCTACACAGAATCTACAGTGAAGGGCTGGGGGCAGGGGTCAATAATACAACCCAGACCTAGTGTGCAGGAGCCCTGGACCCACGCCAAACACAACAGAAGAAAGAAAGAGAAGAGGAACAGACAAGCCAGCAGATGCATGTGGCCCAGGGCAGCATTTGGCAACAACTATCCTAGCCCAAACTTTGAATGGGACAAAAGGCAAAGTCAGAGATGGGCAGGAATCAGCTCCACTTACAGTGAAATTAGCCCCTGCACTAAGGGGTGAAGGTCGACCCCTGGGAGGCTGAGGACAGGCAGGCAATGTCCAGGGGAAGGCCTCACCTTGGGCATCATCTGAAGCTGCCTGGCTCTCCAGCTGGCCAGCCTGTAGTGCACGGCGAATCTGCATGCGGATGATGTCAATCTTGGTCTTGCTATCCTGAAGCATCTGTTGGGCTGTCAACAGCAGCTTCCGGTCCTGGAAACAGACATGGAAGGTGACAGGTCAAGTCTGACCACCAACCCTGCTGCTATGCCATGAAGGCCTTGGGCAAGACAGAGCATTCATGTGTGTACACAAGAACTCGTATTCCCAGTGTCCTAGGGCCAGTGCAGTAAGACAGATAGTCCATGGGCTTCAATTCTAGCTCTGTGATCTCAACCATGTTTTCCCAGACCTCTGGACCTCACCTCCCCCATCTGTAAAGTCTGGACCTCCAGTGGACTGAGGACTCCACAGCCCAGTTTGGACCAGCTGGAGCTCCATTCTCCTCAGCCTTCAGAACATCTGTGCCGGGTGTCTGCAGGGCCACAGACAAATGGTGGTATACGGTAGTTAACAGAAGATGTCTAGAGCAGGCCAATCCAGAGACAGGAAGAAGACTACTAGTTGCTAATTGGGACACAGCCTCCTGTCACGGTGATGGAATGTGTTAGAACACTGTCCCACCTTGGTGCTGCCATTACTGTAGGTCTGGATCATGTTTTCTGCCCCCTGTTTGACCTTCAGCTCAATACCCAGCTGTTTCTCCAGGCCAGCGACTCGGCTCAGGTTGGTGGGTGAGCAGATGGGGCTGCCCTCTCCAAGAGACTGGGGAGCATCTGAGGAAACAGAGTGAAGAGAAGCACACAGTTGTCACTTCAGTGTACCCAGGAGACTTTGCCCCAGCTGATAGGAAGCCTTCAGCCCAACCTCCATACGTTCCCAGAAAAGAAGCCTGGGGGCTAGTACATAGGCAGGAAACACATGGCCCTTGATGCTAGAGTGGCCCCCAGCTTGCAGGAAGGTGGGTTAGTGGCCAGGTGTGCAGGTCTTTGGGGCTCTGTGGAATAATATCTACCTAAGGTGTGTACGCCTACTAGTGTGTGATGTCTGTAAGCCACAGGGGGTGGCAGGAGTGTAGTGCCCTAGATGTGGATGTAAAAGGGGTTAGGAGGTCTGTGTGAGCTTACAGTCACTATTTCTGTTGGTACAGCTCAGTTCTGACCTCTAGAGGTTTCTGGGATTGTTTGAAGGCTTGGCTGTTGCCACAGTCAGAAGTGAGGTCTGCACTCAAGAGTGACATAGTGGGGTTTGGAGAACTCACTACAGAAGGAGCTTATGAGACTCTTGGCTGAACTCCACCCACGTGTTGATGGGATAGTACTGGACCCCAACAGTGGACACAGCCATATGGAGAGGGGCTGCGGTGGAGCCTGTTGACTAGATGGAAAGTCTGTTGTGGATGGGACCCTGGTGGGGCACTTCTGGGGATGGCATGGTGACCAGGTGGAAGAGCTGTGGTAGGACAGCCAGAGACACACAGAGAAACCCTGTCGTGAGAAAAAAAAGGTCCTTACTGGGTTTAGTGGTACAGCCTACATAGGTGACTCACAATAGCCTATGACTCCAGTTTCAGGGGCTCCAATGCCATCTTCTTCTCAGGCACCTGATGTGATATACACAAAGACATCCAGGCATATACAGTACACATAAATAAAAGCAAAAAATGTTTTGTTTTTATAGTTTTTAGAGACAGACTTTCTCTGTGTAGACCTGGCTGTCCTGGAACTCACTCTGTAGATCAGGTTGGCCTCCAACTCAGAGATCTGCCTGCCTCTATCTCCCAAGTGCTGGGATTAAAGACATGTACCACCACTGCCTGGCTCTTTTTATTTATTTATTTATTTATTTATTTATTTATTTATTTATTTATTTATTTTGGTTTCTCGAGACAAGGTTTCTCTGTATTGTTTTGGAGGCTGTCCTGGAACTCGCTCTGTAGACCAGGCCGGCCTCGAACTCACAGAGATCCACCTGCCTCTGCCTCCCGAGTGCTGGGATTAAAGGCATGGGCCACCAACTCCCCGCTCCTGGCTGTATTTATTTATTCATATATGAATATTTTTATCTGGAGTGGTTTTTCTTTTTTCTTTTTCTCCCCTGGGTTTTAAGTGCTTTTTGAGGCAAAGCTTTACTGTGTACCTCTGACTGGCCTTGACTCACAGAGACCCACCTGCCTCTGTCTCGTGTGTGTGTGTGTGTGTGTGTGTGTGTGTGTGTGTGTGTGTGTGTGTACACAAAAAACAAACCAAAGAACAACTGAAAAATAGTCTATAACTGCTGTTGTATGACTGTGAAGACCTATAAGAGTGACAAGTGTACAATATTTGGGCGTTGATATGACTATGAGTTTCTGGGTTTTCATGTGACAGCATGTTACTCAGCTATTGTCTAGAAATGCTATAGCTGTGTCCTTAGTATCTGGTGACAGTGTGTGGATCTTTAATGTTACCTAGATGTTGGCATGTGCATCTATGTCTCCCTAATGCCAAAGACAGCTTTGGGTGGGATCTGGGAATAGGTGTGACGTGTGTTTCTCTAGGTGTTAATGGCCGTGTGAGTCTGGCATTTGCCATGGCTTCTGTTGACCCAGGACAGTATCTGGAAGAGTGCAACCCAAGGCCAGTGGACCCTGCCTGCTCCCAAGCTCTGGGCTCACCACTCCCGGCTGCAGGGTCAGGAAGCACCACATGTGCGTGCAGCTCCTGCAGCTGCTGGTGCAGCAGGTCAAGGCGTCGAGCAGAGCCCCGCAGCAGCAGCTCCACAGGGCCCAGGCTGCGGCCCAGGTCGGTGGTGGCTCGCCGCAGGTTCTCCGCACCCTCCTTTAGCTTCAGCTCCTTACGAATCTCCCGCTTCAGCCGCTCTCTTTCTAACTCCAGCTGCTGCTGCACCCCGGGGGCTGCCAGGTCAGCCCCAGCCAGACCCATCTGCTCCAGCAGCGACCAGCTGCGGGGCTCACTCTGCAGGGGAAGAGATCAGACACAGAGGTCAGGGGCTAGAGGACAGGTGGCCTCACCAGGGCACAGCTCACCTGACCTACCACCCTACCCTACTGCACCCTAAATTTCCAAGGACAGGGGCCTGCTCCTCCTCCCTGATCCACATAAGTGGCAATATCTCGGCCGGAGAGATGGTTCAGTGGGTAAAGGCACTTGCTGCCAAGCCTGGTAACCCTGAGTTCACCCCCCAGGGAACTACATGGTGGAAAGAGAAGGCCAACTCCTGAAAGCTGTCCTCTGACCTCCACCACACCCACACACAGACATAAATAAATAGGCGGCTGGAGAAATGGCTCCGTTAAAACACACTGCTCTTGCAGAGAGACTCAACTCAGTTTCAAGCCTCTAATTCTGGATCTAGGGGGATTTCATTCCTCTGACCCCTGTAGGCACTAGTGTGCATGTATACATAACCCCACAAACACATAAGCATAATAAGAATATAAGCAAACAAACAAATAAATAAATAGGGGGTCAAAGAATAGGCCAAGAACAAGGCCTCCTTCCTCCAGGCTGCACTGACCAGGCTCGCCACATGTGAGCCCTATCTCCCTTAATCTGTGACCTATGCAATGAGATTCTGGCAGGAAGACTCCAGAAGATTACTTTTTCCTTCCAGTTTCCTGCACTCCTAACCAGGAGGTCCCAAGGGCAAGCTACATGTTTCTTTTGCCATACTCCAACACCAGGAGAACCTTAAAGGCATGGCCTGCCTTCTCTCATTTGCATTTCCAAACTGCGAGGTCCCAAGGGCCGGTCCTGCCTTCCTGTCTTCTCCATCTGATACTCCAAAGAGCAGTGCTCATACCTCCCACAACTCCCAAACCTGAGAGCTGACATGCATGACACCCAAAATTTTCAGCCTCTACTTAGAGAACTGTCATTTGTGTCCCATCTCCTTCCTACCCTTAGTCCCCAGCTAAGAGGCACCCAGAGCTGAACCTCAACCTCTGTCTCTAGGAGTCTCCTTCTTCCCATCCTGTGGCGACCTAGCCCCCACCTCCAGATCCAGATCTAAAGGGGGATCAGCCGCCATCTGGGTCCTGGGTCTGGTCTGAGGGCCACACCCTCTTCCTGAACCTCAGCCCTGCCAGGGCCTCTGGATGCCACTTCCTCTTTCCTGCTACCTCCCAGCATCCTCTACGCCAGGGCAGCGCTAGGGCATGGGGTTTTTTTGAGGGGGGGGAAGGGGGAGTTGTTGTTACTGTTTTATTGGGGTTGTTTTGTTTTCTTTTTCTTTCTTTTTTGAGACAGGGTCTTTCTATGTAGCCCTGGTTGTCCTAGAATTGACTATGGAGACCAGAGTGGTCTGAAACTCACAAGAGATCCACCTGTCTTTGCCTCCTGGGTTCTGGGATTAAAGGCGTGTGCCATATAAGAGGTTCTTCTCACATCACCTCCTAAATGGCCATGCTTGCTTCTCTGACCTGAGAGAACACCCTGAACATACACACCCACAGTATACATGTATGTATGCATGCATGTATGCATGTATATATGTATGTGGTACACAGCATGTGTGTGAACCATAGATAGGCTCATAGGTATGATCACATTTCCAGCTTTGTAAGTGTGATATCTGCACACAGGCTCACATATGCACACATATGATATATATATACATATATATATATGTATGTATGTATACCTTTGTCACAGCTAGCTTCAGCTATCAAGGAACCTCAATTGAGAATTGCCTCTGTCAGACTGGCCTATGGGCATATCTATGAGGCATTTTCTTGATTGCTAACTGACGTAGGAGAGCCCAGCCCTCTGTGGGTAATGCCATCCCTGGGCAGCTGGGCATGGCCTGTATAAGAAAAGGAGCTGAGCGAGCCAGAGCAAGTGGGCCAGTAAGCAGTGCTCCTCTGTGATTTTGCTTTAAGCTCCGATCTTGATCTCCAGCCCTGACTTCACTCCATGATGGACTATAATTTATAATACCAAATAAATCCTTTCTTCCCCAAGTTGCTTTTGGTCAGTCTTTTACCATAGCAACAGAAAGCAAACTAGACCTGCCCCACCTGCAGGGGTGTGTGGGTAGAACATGGATTCACAGGGGTGTGCAGCTTCTAGGTCTGCAGGTCTGTACCTGGCTCAGTGTGTGCACAGAATACTGACTCACACATCTGCACTTCTACATCTGCAGGTATCCAGAGCAGTCTCACACACACTGCACTCCCATCCATGTGGGCACCAGGATGGGACAGGCTCCTAAGTGTGTGCACTCCCACACCTGCCTGCACAGACAGGGCTACACAGCTACATAGGAAGATGCTGTCTCAAAAAAGAAAAACAAACAAAACAACCCCTAATAAAACACTAACAAAAACAAGCCCTCAACAGCCCTGCACTGCCTATTCATGTCTTGTCCCTCGTCCCCAACTTCCCCTTAAGAATCAGAACAGCCAGTTTTGTAGTAAGGCTCTGTGTGTGTGTGTGTGTGTGTGTGTTCTCGCAGCTTCCTGTAGACAGGCAGCACCAACTTCCTGTTTCCTCCTACCCAGATGTCCACCACGGCTGATCTCAGCTTGGGAGCCTAGGGGGCCCACCTGGCCTAATAGTAGCTCCCTGAAGGTCACACCAGGAGAAGACATCCCTGAGTGACCCATATAGCAGGCCACAACTGTTTACCAAATATACACCAAATCTGAACTATCAGTGATACAGTTACAAGGCTGTATATATCAGGGACAAGGTATATGTGAAAACATTCTATTTTCCATTGGACTTTACTGTGAACCTAAAATTGCTTTAAAAAAACATTTTTAAAAATAGTAGTAGTGTTGATGGAGAGATGGTCCGGCAGTTAAGTGCTCACACTGCTCTTCCAGAGGACCTGAGTTCAGGTCCTAGAAGCAGTGCCAGATGGCTCACAACTGCCTGTAACTTCAGTTCCAGGTGGATATGATGATGACTCTGGCTTCTGTGGGTACATACCCCTCAATATACATAATTAAAAACAATAAAATCAATAAAAGTAGTAGTGACAGCAGTGGGTGAAGGCTGGTAGAATGTATAAGCTCTGAACCTCAGAAGTAACAATAACAGCAGCTACTACTATCCCATCCAGGTCTCCACCAATGTCATCCCATGTTGCAGGAACTACTTGTTTTGCTTCGTAGTGTTTTGTGCTGGGCCTCATGTAACACAAGGTGGCTTTGCATTCAATGCACAGCAAAGGCTGGCCTTGAGCTCCTGCCCTGCCTCCTCCTTGCCAGTGCTAGGGTTGTGGCATGTACCTTTACATCTAGCATAGCGTGGTGCAGATGCTATGGATACACAGACAGAAACCAAACTGTCTTCAAAATGAAGACAATGAGTTCAGCAAGGCTTTCTGCCACAGGCCTTTGATCCCAATACTCAGGAAGAGGGGGCAGGAGGATCCCTGAGTTTCAGGACAACCTGGTCTACACAGTGAATCCCTAACTAAAACACACACACACACACACACCAACAAACCCCACCAAGAACAAAAAACGGGAAGAATGAAAGAAAGGAAGGAAAGGAAGAAACGAGCTAAGGCCCTTGCCCTAAGGTCCCACAGTCAGCAAGAGATAGGGCCAAACTTCCTAACAACAGCTGGGAGGGATCCATGCTCACCACCCACTGCCGCTGGGAGGCACCGTCCCAAGGAGCAAAGTTCACCTCGGCTCTTAAGTCCTCCTGGAGGTAGATAAGATTGCAGGCCAAGAGCCCTGTCATCTCCTCTCTCTGTATCTGAACAGTAGTCACCATGGGGGGAAACTGAGGCTCAAAAAGGCCATAGCAGTGATTCTGAATGAAGGTGGGGTTGTCTCTTCATCACCTCTAGAAATACATGTTAATGTCTGGGGTCATTCTTGGTTGTCATTACAACCAAGTACAGAGACACCGGTCAAGTGGAGGCCACTGCTGCTGCTCAGCATCCTGAGGCGGATAGGACAGCCCCACCACAAAATGACCTCGGCCCAAATGCCTTTGCTGGGGCCTTGGGAAGAAGCATGGGCTTCCAGACCGGACTACCAAGCACCATGTTCACAGATAAAGATGTCACAGAGGCCCTTTCATTCCCTCCTCCAAAACAGGAACAAGACTCAGAAAAGTAACGGCTTTGACCCAAGAGTTCATCAGGGAAGACAGCACTGGGATTTAAACCCAGCCTCACCAAACAACACTCTGGCCATGACTGGGCCCCACCCACTGTCCCTCACCAGCACCCCACACACACACCATCAGGCAAAGCAGGTACACAGCCAGGAGTAGGGCCAGTTCAAATGGGGAGCATACAGGCAAAGAGGAAAAGTGAGGGCCCTCAGTCCCACCTCCAGCAGAGGAGGCCTGAGATACGTAAAGCATGCAGGGAAGGAAGGAGGTATGGCCTCCTGGGTCCTCCTCCCCTGGGTGAGTCACTTGCCCAGGGCCAAGGAGTCACTTAAGGGCAGCAGGGCAAACGCCTGGCCTGGTCTTGAAGAATTAGAAGTCAGCTTCTCCACCTACCCTCACAGACCTGGGGACACCAGGCCAAGAGCTCTCATCTTGGGGAAACCTGTTTGGCAAAGTAGCCAGGGATCCAGAACCCCACATCCTGAGATTTCAATGCCGGGGCGTTCCCAGAATCTAGACAGGACATCCGTTTGCCAGACACAGAACAGACAGGCATGGAGGTCGTGGAGCAGGGCAGCAACTCCAAGCAGGAATGGACTTAAGGGAGGAGACAGGGAGGAGCCGAGATGTGGGTCCAGTCTCATTCTGGGAATCACAGCCTCCGTATGTGCCCTGTGTGGGACACACCAAGCACATGCATGCTCTGGGGAAGCCCTACACAGGCCTCTGTGGGCTTGAAGGGAGCCAGCACCCTGTGCTTCACGCCTGGAGGTCTGACCTTGTGAGATCGGCAGCACCAGATACGCCCAGCTCCTCGGCAAGGCCGGCAGGCCATCAGCAGGGCTGGGGAAGAGGGGTACAGGAGGGACAGGGGAGACACGGGGCAGGCACAGAAGATGAGAACCAGTTACACAGGACAGTGGACTGCACGGGGAAGAACTAACGGAGCCACAAAGATACCACGAGCTCAGATTTGGGTCATTGAATTAGAGAGTGGGAAGTCACCCTGACCCTGCTTCCTCTTGGGAAGGTGAGTTCAGAAATGCCCAACAGGTCACACAGGGGAGGCCATATGACGGGCAGATGCCAGTCACAGGTGTCTGTTGCGAGGAAAGCGGTGACCCAGCCCTGTCGCCTTCCAGTCACAAAATCCTTCCTGCCTGTGTGACAGGACACGCCCCACCTGGGGTACGGCTCCATCTGTCAGCATGAAGGGTGACTACGGGGAAGGGGGGGGGAGGCGGGAGGAGGAACCGGGCCTCTGGCCTAATGAAGTGACTTAGGCACTTCCTCCAACAGGTGCCCATCTGGGTGGCGTCAAAATCCTCGTAAAGACGTCTGCGGGCGGGGGTGGCCCGGGCTTTGTTGTGCGGGGGAGGGGCACGGGCCGCGGCAGGGCGCCAGGCACCTGCTCCAGGTGAAGCGGCACCTGCCAGACACCGAACGCTGAGGTCCTAGGCGAGCAGGGCGTGGGGACGAGGGGCACCGGAGCCCGCAGCTGGCCTCGGACGCCCAAGAGGGGTCTCCGCTGCGCCCGCTGACTCTCGGGGAGGGCCGGAGGAGGAGGAGCGGCGGCAGAACCGCGAACTGCACCGCTTCCTCCGACCACGTCGGCGCCCCCACCTGCTACCAGGGCCCGCGCGAACTCCCGGGGGGGAACCTGGTCCCGGGCTCTCCCCGTGCCTGGGGTCCTCGCGCCTTCCAGCCGCCCGGCGGACGCGGACAAGTCGCCTACCTGCACGGCGTCGCCGGCCATGTCCTCCGGCCGCCCGCCCGCCAGGGGTCCCAGCGCCGAGGGAGGGCTTGCGAGCGCGAGCGGGCGCGGCGGGAGGCGCGGCGCACAGACCCTCCCTGGCGCGCGGCGCGCTCCGGCCTGCTTCGCTTGGCCCGGCCTGGCCAGGCCTCCGCCGAGCTGCGCCCTCCGGCCCCAGCGGCGCAGGACGGGTCACGTGAGCGCCGAGGTCCGCGCCTGGGGAGGAGGCGGGGCGCGGCGGGGGCGGGGCTCCCGGCGGCCCCGGGGGTTTGCAGTCGGGAGTGGGGTCTCCCTGGAGGTGCCGCTCGCCCTGCGCTCGCTGTAGCGTGCTGGAACTCCGAGCTGCAGAGAGGCCTCGTCCCCCGCCTCGGACCCCTCTGAAAACAAAAGTCTCGATCCATCTCCCCACCGCCCAGCTGCACAGGCGCATCCTCCCACTTTCCCGGAGGCAAGCGCTGGGAGAACAGGACTTCAAATCCCAGGGCCCTGGCCTTAGGAGACCACCTTACCCTTCAAGGCAAAGATTTCCGTAAAACTTAATGAGGAAGAGTAGGCCAAGTGCAGAGACCTCGAGTGCACAAAAAGAAAAAAGACAGCAGCTGTCACTTTTAGTGTTTTGAAGACTTTATTTGGACTTGTGTATGTTAGAAATAAGTTTGAGGTGGCTAAGAAAGAGACCACCATTCTAACTGAAATGTCTGAACAAGGCAAAATTTGCTCTTGATCAACAGTGCTGGGGAAAAGCAAACACGGAGACAGGAAGTACATTTGGTTTTTATTCTAACTCAGGTGACCTCACAATCTTATTCAATTGGCTAGCCTGAAAAAAAAAATGGTACAGAGGAAGTAGAGGAGGAAGGGGGAAGGGGTCACTGCTCCAAGCCATCAAGTTCCTAGAATGGAGGGGGAGGCAATGTGTCAGCAAAAGTTTTACTGGGTGAGGAAAATTAAAACATCTCCATAAAAGTCTTACAAGGCAACCGGGCGTTGGTGGCGCACGCCTTTAATCCCAGCCCTCGGGAGGCAGAGGCAATCGGATCTCTGTGAGTTCGAGGCCAGCCTGGTCTACAGAGCGAGTTCCAGGACAGCCTCCAAGACAATACAGAGAAACCCTGTCTCGAAAAACAAAACAAAAAACAAAAACAAACAAACAAAAAAAAAGTCTTACAAGGCAGGGGAGATAATGATTGCAATTACTGTCCAAAACACAAGTTTTATAATATTTGCTAGAAATGACTCTTAACTCTTACATGTGTATGTGTGTCTGTGTGTGGGTTAGGCACGTATGTGCAATGTCACGAGACCAGAAGAGGTCTCCCTAGAATGGGATTCCCTAGAATGAAGTTATAAACGGAACTGTGAGTTGCTCCGCCTGGGTTCTCCCCCTGGGTACTCGGGACCTGACTTAGTGTGTCTGTGCATGCATGCACAGGCCAGGGCAAACGTGGGCGGTCAGTGGACAACTGGCAGGGTCGGTTCTCTTCTTCCACCCTATGGGTTTCTGGGGGCCCAAACTCAGGTCATCAGCCTTGGCCTTAAGTGCCTGTGCCTGCTGAGCCATCTCAACAGACATGCAGTTACTTTTAATATATTTGCCACTATTAATCGATTAATTGAAACTCAGCATGGCCTCTGATGCACTGGGCCTTGGGGATCCCTGGGGGGCTCTAGTTTTTGCCCTCTGGGAAGTTTTGCTTGCTTCTTTTTCCTGGATGCTGCATTGAGATGGTACTTCAATAATGTATACTACTATCCAAGTGGACCATAGAGGCCTCTGCAGAATTTCTCCTGGGGGACCACAGTAATGTAGGTGCAGGATTGTGGTAGCTGTGAGGACCTCTCACTCAGAAACCCAGTGAGGGATCCAAACATTGGTCCTCAGGGCTCTGGGCAGTACCTACAGTGGGTGGCCCTCCAATGGGACAAGAGTATCTATGTGTTTCTGTCCCCTCTCCCCTCCTTCCCTTCCTCCCTCTCCCTCTCCCTCTCCCTCTCCCTCTCCCTCTCCCTCTCCCTCTCCCTCTCCCTCCCTCTCCCTCTCCCTCTCCCTCTCCCTCTCCCTCTCCCTCTCCCTCTCCCTCTCCCTCTCCCTCTCCCTCTCCCTCTCCCTCTCCCTCTCCCTCTCCCTCTCCCTCTCTCTCTCTCTCTCTCTCTCTCTCTCTCTCTCTCTCTCTCTCTCTCTGCCAGCTCTTTGGGGAATTTTTAACAGAGAGGAGGACAATCGCAACAATAGGGAAACCACTCCCTTAGCATCCTGCCCAAGCCCTCCACAAGCCCAGTACGCTGTCACTGATCTTCCTGGACCAGAGCAGAAGCCTTCTTCCTTGTCTCCCAGCCTACTCCTACAGTCTCTTCTCCAGCCACAGCCCAAGGGGCCTGTGAACACTAAAGCCTACACATTTCTAGGAGGAAGCCACCAGCCCCTGGGTGATGGTGCCCTTGCCTTCTCCATGTCTCTCCTCACTCACCCCTTCAGCAAGTTGACATCCTAATTATACCTCAAATGTCTGCTGAGTGAATTAAATAGCTTGCCAAACTAATCATCTGGTTTCCTTTTTGCCTTCATAATCAAGATATGCCCTACATGGTGAGCAAGAAACCCACCCATTTTACAGCTCAGGAGGGCATGGGATTGGCAGGGGAAAGCCTTGCCCCAGGCTCTGCCTGTCAGGTTCTGAGCTGCCTCTGGGGATGGATCTTGGGAATCCAGCCAGGCTCTCCTTCAACCTTCCAGCATTCATTTACTCAGTGAGTCTTTATCACGGTCTGCTGGGGATTTGGGTGCACTGGAAACAGAGCTGTACTCTAGGCTTTAAAAGGGACAAAGAACTAATTGTAAAATCTCCATATAACAATGATAAAAGTCCCAGCAGATCCCTGAAGCATCCCTGGCCTCTCTCCAATCTACTCTGGGGCCTGGACACACTAGCTCCCAGACATATTAGGTCTCACCACAGTCTGTCTGCCTCTCCGTGCTGGAAAGTATAGTCCTGTCTTTGAAGCAGCCTTAGGAAAGGGTTCTCATCCTCATTCGGCCTTCAAGGTAGTCTGTCCAGCACTCTGGTTCCTCATCTGCTGCCAACCACAGGGTCTTTGTACAGATTGTTCTCTGGCCTAAAATGTCTTTCTGTCATATTTCCTAAAGGCTGGTCCCTTTGCTCATTTAATTATTTAAAGTTTTTATTACATTAAAAATTGTATTTCAGCCGGGCAGTGGTGGCACACACCTTTAATCCTGGCATTTGGGAGGCAGAGGCAGTCAGATCTTTGTGAGTTCCAGACCAGCCTCCAAAGCCACAGAGAAACCCTGTCTCGAGAAAAAAAAACATTTGTATTTAAATGCATTTTATGTGTATGTATGTATGTATGTAGGCAGATATGTGCACATGGGTCCAGGTGCCCACAGAGGCCAGAAAAGGGTATCAGATTCCCTGGGACTGAAGTTACAAGTAGTTATAAGTCTTAACTGCTGCCATCTCTCCATTCTCAATTTTTATTACATGTTAAAATGTATTTAGCATCCAAGCCGGGCGTTGGTGGCACACGCCTTTAATCCTGGCATTTGGGAGGCAGAGGCAGTCAGATCTTTGTGAGTTCCAGACCAGCCTCCAAAGCCACAGAGAAACCCTGTCTCGAGAAAAAAAAACATTTGTATTTAAATGCATTTTATGTGTATGTATGTATGTATGTAGGCAGATATGTGCACATGGGTCCAGGTGCCCACAGAGGCCAGAAAAGGGTATCAGATTCCCTGGGACTGAAGTTACAAGTAGTTATAAGTCTTAACTGCTGCCATCTCTCCATTCTCAATTTTTATTACATGTTAAAATGTATTTAGCATCCAAGCCGGGCGTTGGTGGCACACGCCTTTAATCCCAGCAGTCGGGAGGCAGAGGCAGGCGGATCTCTGTGAGTTCGAGACCAGCCTGGTCTACAGAGCGAGTTCCAGGACAGCCTCCAAAGCCACAGGGAAACCCTGTCTCGAAAAACCAAAAAAAAAAATGTATTTAGCATCCGTGTGTGTGTGTGTGTGTGTGTGTGTGTGTGTGAGAGAGAGAGAGAGACAGAGAGAGAGAGAGAGAGAGAGAGAGAGAGAGAGAGAGAGAGAGAGAGAGAGAAGAGAGAGAACACATCTGTAGGGAGTGATTTTATGTATCCATAAGCACTGACCACTTCTGTGTGGGTGTGCTCACGGGTACATAGAAGGTACTTACCGTGGTAAATAGAGCTGGGGAAGAAGATGCTTTCTCTTTGGTTTCGGTTTCGACCTGGAGAGCAGTGTGTGGATCTTTGGTTCTCAGCTTCCTTGGCTTTTCAAGTAAGTGATTTCTCATAGGACATCCTTATTTTGTGCAGTTTAATATTTCTGCATCACACATGTGCCATCAATGACACATATGGAGCGCTCAGAGAATAATTCTCAGGAGTCATTCTCATCTTTTCCCATGTGGGTCCTGGGCTCAAACTCTGGTTGTCAGGCATGATGGTGGGTGTCTTTGCCTTCTAAGCAATCTCACTGGCCTACTCTATATTTTTGGTTGTGAACCTAGCCTTTAATGTCTGAGTCATCTCTCCAGTCCATCACTAGCCTATTTTAATTTTTTTTAATCATCTGCTTAAAAGACACCATTCTGAAACCCTCACAATCCTCCCCTATGGCTTGAGGCTGCATCTCCAGTCCTTGGCACGATTTGACTTAATTTCAAAGGCACTCTTCTCTGGCTGTGGTGGTTTGAATAGGAATGGACCCCATAGACACCTATATTTGAATGTTTGGTACCTAGTTGAACTGTTTGGGAAGGATTAGGAGGTATGGC